>NC_072770.1:12976155-13182619 GCF_022539595.1 Amphiprion ocellaris
GCTTGGCTCGCTTCATCATGGTTAAAGCCACAAGGCAGCACATGTTAATTAATATGAGTTTGGTTGTCAGCAGTTAAATAAAACACAATGTTTTATTTCATTGCTGCTCCAACCTGAAACTCAGCAGTTCCTCATGAACTGGCCTCTCTGGCACCACTGGTCAATCAGGTCTCATCGACTGCAGTGAAGCATAACCACACTTATAAATGTTTATTTTTATCTGCCATTCTGGATTGGGAAGGGCTAAACTGCATCTTTAAATTCTGCGAGTTGGTGAGATAAAATGTACAAGATAACTTTTGTGTAGCAATAATAAAATTAATTCTCCAGTACTGATAGCAGATAAATTAATGTCAGAGCTAATTGATCCTCTGCTATTTAATAATTAAGCCCCAGGGCTCATTTAATACCAGGCTTCAGAACTCATCCTTGATGAACCTGATCTGTTTTGGGTCAAGCACTAAATGTAACACAACTTTGTTTCCTTCTTCCTGTTCTAGTCATGTTAACGACCTTCAGGAAGGGTGGCAGAAAAATGGACACTCCTACAACACACCAGAGGGAAACCTGGGGGACCAATCAAACGTGAGTTCAGCCTTAATTGGCTAACAGGGAATTGCAGCATTAAACTGTGGCTAAAGTAAAACTGTCTCCCTTCTGTCGTCAGTCCGACCTCTGTGGAACCTCTGCTGCGAGTCCAGGATCTCAGGCCGGTGGTCTCCACAGCCTGAATGCACAGATCCCGTCCTTGCTCTCCATGCCAACCAGGAACCACATGGACATCACCATCCCACCTCTCCCTGCCGTGGCTCCTGAGGTCCTGCGGGTGGCTGAGCACAGACACAGGAAGGGTCTTATGTACCCCTACATCTACCATGTCCTCACCAAGGTCTTCTAGACTGATTCTGCTAATGTTTGGACTGATGCTGCTTGTAGCTTTCGTAGCTTGTACACAGACACCAGACTTGTAGGTGGAATGTGAAATATCCATGTCTGAGTCATTGTGCGACTTCGAGGTAACGGTATGTCTTTGCAGGGAGAGATTAAACTATCTGTCACCATTGAAGATGAAGCTAACAAAGACCTGCCTTCAGCAGTGCAGCTGTTTCGACCTATCCGTCAGTATGTTTACGGAGTGCTCTTCAGCCAAGCGGAGGCCAGGAAGAAGGCTGAGAGACTCGCCATGAGGAAAAACTGCCTCCCTGAATGTGAGTACAATGATTAAAGAGCTTCTTTCTGGGTCTGTGTTAACTGTTTCTTTGTTTGGGGCTCATGTAATACCAGGCTTCAGTACCCGTCCTGATGAACCTGATCTGCTTTAGGTCAAGCAGTAAATGCAACAGAACTTTGTGTTCTTGTTCCTGTTCCAGTCATGTTAACGACCTTCAGGTGCAGGAAGTCAGTCCTTATACAGCAGTGGGTAGAAATATTTATCGACCAAGAAAAAGGACTCCCATTCATACTGATATCAAGGATCTCTAGAGATGGTGTCTTCTGTTAGAAATGTATGACGTCGTCACAGAACATTGTGTAAACCCAGCTTCACTCATATACCGCCCCAGATATTGTGCACAAATCAGTAATGATTTTTTTCCCCCCTAATCTGACGTAAATGTGACTCTATGGGTGATGCAAACTTTGTACTCACCTCAGGGCTCAACAGTAGAATATATTTTTTGGACGCTTTAAAAATTAAACAGATGGTATGAATGAAATGCAGGGGCCTGCATGTCATCTTGTCTGCAGTATAACAAAGTCAAATGTCATAAATCAGAAAAAAAGAAAAAAAATTAGTTTAATTTCTTTGATTAGTCAGTTCACAAAAATCTAAACAGACAGGAATCAACATGCACAACATGTTTCTAAGAGTCTGCTAATGTTACTAAATCTGGGAAAAATGGTGGTTCTGCATACTGTCGATATTTTACTATTTATATCTTACTTTGTTCCTATATATGACTCATATCTTCTCTGTGCAAACACACCCTCCAGTTCAGCTGAAAAGTCCCTGAATTTTTGTCTCACAACTGTTGGTGGCAGCTGAGTCATTACTGGCTTCTTTTTTTTTTTGAGCCAAAAAGTTTTTTATAGAATGTAGTTCAATTTTTTTAAAATCAGACATGCAGTATACGTTGATTTTGATGGAATATCCTGATTTTTAGCTTAAATTTCTGTTTTTCCCAATAAAATTTGAAGTATTCTGATTAGTTCAAGGACAGTCGGAAAGTTAATATTCAGACGATTCTGTTTTTTTAAGTGTCTTGCTCTGATGATGTGTGATGATTGATTTTTCCCTCCCAGACACACATATCATGGTCAAAGAGTGGGCTGCCTACAAAGGCAAGTCTCCTCACACTCCGGAGCTGGTGGAGGCTCTGCCCTTCAGGGAGTGGACCTGTCCCAACCTGAAGAAGCTGTGGCTGGGGAAGGCTGTGGAGGACAAGAACCGCAGGATGAGGGCGTTCCTGGCCTGCATGCGCTCCGACACTCCGGCCATGTTGAACCCAGCCAGCGTCCCCACGCCTCTCCTGGTGCTGTGCTGTGTGCTCCGGTGAGTACAGTCCAGGAAAACCTGTGGCCTTAATGCACAGATTACAGTCTAGGTGAGACCAATGTGATGTAAAGTGAAAGGGAGCGAGGCTTTATGAAGACAGTGTTGACCAGTTCCTGCTCTTTTGATAACACTGTTAACTTTCTGTGTTTTGCTTCAGGTTTATGTTACATTGGCCAGGAGTAAGAATTTTGCGTCGTAACGAACTTGACGCTTTCCTAGCCCAAGCACTTTCTCCTAAACTTTATGAGCCTGACCAGCTGCAGGAACTGAAGGTGATTTTGTAGTGTTTATTATATGAGGCATGTCTGAGAAACACAAACAAGTTCAGGAAGATCTTGGCTACAATTCAGCTTTTATCTATTTGATTCCTCTCCTGTATTCTCTGGACACTCCTCATATTCCGCAAACTAGACAACCTGCTCTGCGTTTTGTGCTGGTACAAAACGCTGTTTTCTACCAGCACGTTGTTACAGAAGCTGTAGCTTTGCACTAAGGGATGTATTTGTAGAGCTTTGAGGGGTTCTCGTGTCATGTGTGGATGGTTTATCGACTCCACCCCTCGTCCTTAGCCGTATAGAAGCTGGACCTCTGTTCTCATTCGGCCTTTTTTAATATAAACCATCCACACAAGCTGTGTGCTTTGCTCCCTGTGGTCTCTGTGTGTATCTCTGTCAGCCGATGTCAGAACATGTAGGTTGTGTCTGCTGGCTTTCTGTCTTGGCTGGATTAGATCGTCCACCGCTGTGTCTTAGCAGGCAGGAGTGAATGAGGCTGCTTCCGTTTGCTCTGTGCTTTGCTTTGCACTTTGTTAATCTGAATGCTGAGTGGGTGTTATGTTGGACGTTTATTTTTCAGTTAATTTCTAAATTTTACAAGTCTCTGTATATGTCTTGCACAGATCGACAACCTGGACCCCCGGGGAGTCCAGCTGGCTGCTCTGTTCATGAGCGGTGTGGACATGGCTCTGTTTGCCAACGACGCCTGTGGACAGCCGATTCCCTGGGAGCACTGCTGTCCCTGGATGTACTTTGACGGCAAGCTGCTTCAGAGTAAACTCATCAGGGCCAACAGGGAGAAGGCCCAGCTCATCGACCTCTGTGATGGTCAGGTAGATTCATCCACACCAATTGCATGTCAGTAGAACATGCTGCAAATGAAGGCCAGGTTGGGGCTTCTTAAAAGTAGTTTTTAAGGGACGGTTGTGGTTTATTTCAGCCTGCTGTCTTGTGTGGCTCTGTGGGTCGTACTTTTTCAGTATTCTTCACCTTCTATGTAGGGATTCAGAGATATGTCTGACAAAACGGTGTATATCAGGGCCACTACTGTGAGGTCCAAATAACTTATTTTTACGTGGATCTTCTAAGTTGTTTGTTTTCCGACAGACCAAAAGTAAACTTGCTACCTGTAACAGACATTTTGCTAACTGCACCAGGGATCTCCATTCATTAGTACTTGAAACCTTTGCAGCAATATTATTTTTAAGTGGTTAGTCTTAAAGCTGATATATCTGCATGAATTAAAATACATTTCAGCCAACTATGCAGTAGATAGAATACATTTATTCATGAAAGAATTCTGTAAATGAGTCCATGTGATTGAAAGACTGGCCCACAGTAGTGCAACTAACCAAATAAGTCTTAAATAGCCGCCTATGTTTGTTAGACTGCAAAGGAAGGATGTCTTCTCAGTCCCACATGCTATATTGCAACAAAAAAACCAAAAACAAACCTTTTTGTTCAGACAACATACAACCACACATAGTACTTCTGCTGTACAAAGAGATACTTAAACATGACAAGCCACAGTCCTACAGCACCCCACTATGGATGGAAGATGCTATCACACAACTCCAAGGCTCCTTGGCATGCCCTAACTGGGACACCTTCAACAGAGAGTGAATAGCGGGGTCACTGTTGTTATGTGCTATATCAGTGTCCGCATTAATTACCAATATACCAATCAAAACAATAATGAAATATCAAGACTCCAAACCCTGCATGTCTCCTTCAAATAAATCCAAGCCTGAAGGGGAAGCTTAAGACTAGGCTGGTCTCAGAACACAGGCTGCAACATGAAAAATGAAGCTTTTAAAGCATAAATGACATTCAAGGAGAAACTAGAGCACGAATTTGGCAACACAGAAACTAAGCATGCCATCCAGATGGCACAAACTCTGTAAACCAAAACGCAATCCAGTGACAGCTTTTAACACTAAACTGAACTCGTGTTTCAGTAGCTGCTACACTCAGGACTTCGCCAATGATTGCTCGAATAACCGAGAACCCTTCCTCCACTGGACCCCAATGAGCCTGATGGCATGCCAGCAAAAGGTGCTGAAGATTTGCAACATGGATTTCTCACCAATGCTAGACTTAAGTCTTCTTTGATTCCTACCAGTCTGTCACAGCACCAACCCTTCAGGACCCTTCCTGGTTACCACCAAACCAACAGACTTCTCTTTTACAGAAGTGAAACATTTATCTTGTCTCTCCATCGCAGACTCTTGAGGCTACAAATCATTTTCCATCATCCATGACGGCTGTTATTCTGTAGTTTAGCTGTAATTGTTGGCTGTTGGACAGATTTTCTCCTTGCCTCATTTCTGCTGTGAAGATGTCAGTCTTTAGGAAGATGTTTTCAGTTGTCATGAGTTTATTTCAGCAGAACACCATAGTGAAGCCTCCAGAAACTCCTGCAGGTTAAACTGGGCTAAAACGTGTTTTAAAGCTTACTGACTATGAAAAAACAATATGTGATGTTGGGAATTTGTAACTGTCTGGTCCTCAGCAAGAAGAACCAACACTTTCTCATCCCTGCTGTGATTTTCTCACTTGTATGATCCACAAGAAAAAGTGCTTTTAGCAAACAGAGACTTTTTTATTTGGAAGTCTTCATTAATGAAAAGGTTGGTCAGACATATGTAGGGCTCCGCTGTCTGGTTGGAATACAAGTCTTTTACGAGGTGAAAAGGGATTTTGTAGTGGAACCTTTCTCATATGGTATAACACTGACAAAGGCATCAAAAATAGGTTTTCATCAAACAAATAGTTGTTTCATGTAGTGGCAGACGCAAGATGATTGCAAGACGCCGCTGATGGAGTACCTGTTTTTAACCAGCATCATCCTTTCTGTAGCCAAAATATTTTCATACAGCTGATGTTGATCTTCCTTTGCATACTTTTTTGCAACCATATCTTCCTTTTATAGTGCTTTTCGTAAGATCTTGATACTACATGCTGATATTGAGACGTATCACTTCCCATGAAACTACATTTATCCCCAGCTGAGATCCAAGATCTGGTGATGCCAACCCAACCTCAGTGTTGTCTGTATATCCCGTTAGCATACTTCCTCCTATATTTCCTTCCAGTCCACATTAATATTCAGATACATGCCAATAGAAGATGGGGTTGGGGTATTTATCAAACATTGCGGTAGTGGAACATACCACTGTAGGTCCTGCTGGGCTGTTTGAAACCTTTGTCCGAACTCATGGATTACATTTACAGCACTAGTTGGCTTTCAAACATTTACGAGCATAAGTTGACAAGCTACATAATGGTTTAATTCTTACAATGATTGAATCGTGCTGGAAGGTTTTCTTGTCCATTAGGGCCAGTAGGGCTAATGAAGCAGTCTGTTACAGAGAGACACTTAAACACAGGCAGTCGTCTGATATTGATTTTGCAGCTGCTGATTTGAGAGGTTGATAACTGCCTTTTATTTTTATCCAGTATTAAAAATATCCAATACAGCCATCCTCAGTTTCACACTGAGACAATAAAAGGTATTCAGATGTTACAGCCAGTCACGAAACACTTGTGTGACTTCTTTCTCTTCAGGCTGAGTTGGCCGCCAAAGTGGAAAAGATGCGTCAGAGTATCCTGGAAGGTCTCAACTTCACCCGCCTGCCTCATCCTCCTCCATTCCCACCACTGCCGCCTCCACCTCCTCACGCGATGCCTTTCTACCCCCCACCTGGTTCCTTCTACGCCCCGCCACCAATGATGCCACCACCCCCAGGAAGAGGCAGGGGGATGCCCGGTGAGTGAAAACAGGCCACCTAGTTTTATGTTTGGGCTTTCATGTGTTAATAGTTTAACCTGTTGGTAGCGTTGTGACAACCCTTCTTACTATGTTGTGGGTTTTTTTTTGCCATTTTTGAGTGCTGTTTGAATGTTAAGTTATGATTGTTACACCCTATATTGTGCACTCAAAGTATTCCATAATGCAACATGAAAAGAAATGTACAGCCGATGGTCACTAACCAACGATATGTACCATCATGCATTGCGTTGAAGGAAAATTGCAGATGGTCGAGAGAGCCATTGAGGATTGGTGGCAGTTCCACAGATTAGACGGCTATTTTACAGTGTGAAGACATATTTTGTACGGAATGTATCTTTTCTGTATGTGCTGCTTGTCAAAATCACAACAGGCCTGAGACAAATCCTGAGTTGTGGGTTGTAAAATCTAAACTAATAATTCATATTAATATATTTCAGACAAGACACTGTCAGATTTTAACCATTTATTTCAGACTGACATGCATTTGTGTTTGGCAGTGACTCTGCTCAAGTGATGCTCTGAAACGATCTGCGCAAGCTTGACACAGACAGTCCCTCTCCAAACAAACTCCTCTGCAAAGCCGCATATCGACAGTGTTTTAAAAGAATACAGAATGGAACGGTCTGAATAGGAAGCAAATGCTGCAATTCTATAAATGCACATATCTTTCTTACAACAAGGAGGAGGCTGGGGAGGAGGAGGAGAAGGCTGACGATCGGTGAAGGCTGAAGCAGCAGCAATGTGGCAAGCACAGAACAGGCAGAATGAATGCACACAGTCATAAGGCGCTAATTGGGAGGAGTGGAGTGACTACGAGCACGATTGGACAGCATCGAACCTTGTGCCTGGCCTAACTTTGTGCCTGTATGAACTGGGGTGAAGCTGCATTTAATGGAAGAAGAGTGGTGTATCACAACATAAAGAAAAAAAGTTAGATTAATTTATTCATTTTGGAAATTTGCTTTGTACATTACTTTCACAAAAATTTCGGTCAGTTCACCACCATAGCTGGCATCGGTCTGATACGTTTTAACAGAGTGACAGCAGTAACATAATTAATAGCGCCAAGACTGGAGTAGTGTTCAAAAGGGTGACATTTGCCGAGGAGTTTGCCCTACATAGTTCACTATAAAGTGGTCTCTAGATAGGAAGTAGCAAGTACGGAATGAGTGGATGATTTTTGGACACAGCATAAGTCTAACATCCTTGATCATATGCTTGCTCTCTCTGTAAGGACTTCAAGGAATCTCGGCACAGGGTGGGAAGCTGGAGATCGCCGGCACCGTGGTGGGTCAGTGGGCCGGTATGAGACACAGCCGAGGAAGAGGAGGCTTCCCTGTCCAGGTGGTGTCTGTTGGTGGACCTAACAGAGGGTAAGAACAGAAAGATTATATGCCTCATGGACTGCAGTTATATCTGTTATTTAGTTGTAAACAGTGGCCGGGTTTTATCTAGTGACGACCGATACGAGGTTTTCATGGCTGATGCCAATGATTCGAAATCAAAAAAGGCTGAGATTTGGGACCGATAAAGATTAAATGTAATGTTTTAACATCATGTGAGAGCAGAGAACCTCTCATTCATAACTAGGATTCTTCATTAATAAGGTGACTGTAACGGAATATGTAAAATAGAAACAAGAGTGATTAAATGCACTCCTCTGTTTATGTGGGATCAACTGAGATTCATCAGTATGTCTCCATCTTTCACTGTTCTGTCACTTTTATTGTAATCTGAGATCCATATCTTAAAACATTATCAATTATTATAATTCAGACTGTGTTTCAGGTTAATCTGTAGCTGTCTTCTTAGCCGCTAGCTGTTAGCATAGCCTTAGCTACTGTGAGAGTAGCTAATTTCCTAGTGCTTGTGTTTCTTGATCGGTTTTTGCAGTCTGTTCTTGAGAGGAGAAGAATTTCTGAGACCACAGAGTGACGACAGATGGAGAGAGGAGGCTGCATCAGACCTGAAGTAGTACATTTAATTAATCAATAATCTACCGATACAGCTAATCGAAAAATAGTGTCAAATATGGGCCACAATAATCGGCCAGAGCGATCGGTCTATCTCTAGTTTCATCCAAATGTGCTGCAAACTTAAACAGAATTCCAAGAAAATATGTAAAAGAAAATGCAAATTAATGCACTTTTCACCCCATTGGCCACAGATGTGTTATTCTGAGCATGTGTCACATTTAAAAATACAAAATGTGAATAGAGTGATGAACATGAGCTTGCAGGGGTCATGTTTAATTCTCCTTATTGCAATACACTTTATGACTGTTCCTAATATATCTGTAGTAAATAACTTCTACTTCTTCTGGAAGTGCAATTAGCAGCTACTTTTGGATCTTTGGAAATGTCCACTGAGGGATTTCTATGTGCAAATTAAAAATGTGTGTGAAAACAGAAGGATGGAAATGCACCTCAAAGGGAATTGTTTCTGTTTTCTGTAGTCGTCCCAGAGGTGTGATCTCCACACCTGTCATAAGGACGTTTGGTCGAGGGGGAAGGTACCACACTCGAGTCTTCAAGAGTCAGGGAGCATACCTGGTAAGTCGGTGATAAATCCTTATTAACATGGAAACAGTTTAAACAATCAATAAATGCCGTTACGGTTAATTACACACATTGGCAATCTGAATTTTTCAAGTTTTCCCCTGTTCATTAATCCACCTGTGTGTATTTGCTTTATTAAAAAACATAGCAGAGGCAGAAATGAAGGAAAAACTTCCTTGTTTGCCTCACATTTGTTCATCTCAGGTTTAGTTTTTCAGTTTAGGAAAAGCTGCTATCATGCTTCAGCAGTTACACAAATCAAGAGGTCTGTCCTCCAATAGGACCCTGTTTTATGTGGGGAATTTTATATTCCAGACAGACTTGAAATGTGCGAACCCATCTCTTAACTCAAGCAGACAGCTGTCTATGCACCTGTCTTTTTGAACATCATTTAGTCACTGCAATTGTCAAACAGCACAGACTAAAAACAAATATTTTACAGCTAAACTGAGGCCACGTTTGTTTTTGTCATTAAAAATGGTTTGTAACAGCCTGTATTTTCTTTTCATTTATTACAAAATAAAAATCACGGGGCAGATAGATGGGTCCTTGCTTGTCATCTTCATGAGTCCTTTTTAGCCAGACAGGCTTAGCAGCATTTACTGTAGGTTTTTCCCATTCATCTTAAATTAAGCTGTCAAAAGCTCATTTGATGAATGAATGCCACACACATTAACCCTCTGAACCCCAAAACCTGCTGGCAGATTTAAAAGGCATGATATCTAAGTTGTCGAAAGGACACAATTTATCAGAGACAGAAACTGGAAAACAAAAAAAAAAGAATCATTGGAGTTTCATCTTTCAGACAGTCTTTTAACTAATCATGTGTAAAGTACTGTTACGCCAGGAAAATTAACCAAACTTCAGCTTGAAATCTTTTTTTTTTTCTTTTTACATGTGCCATTATATCTGTGTCATATTGCACAAAAAACATTTCTGAATTCTCGGTCCTTCTAGTCATGGTTGTGCTGTTTCCATAAATTTGCAGGACTTTATATTGCAGTGAAAAATGAGCCCATAATCACGATCTGTTACACACAAAGAAAAAAGTGTTTAACCAAGCACACGATATGGACTGAGCTCATTCAAAGTTGTTGAGTAGAGTTTCCTTGTGTAGCAACAGTCTGTTTAAGAAATTGCTTCAAAAAGATGCCTTAAAAAATCTATTTTAAACAAATGCAAGGATGAAATACAAATGTCTAGAAAAAAAGTTTTATATTCAGCGAGGGAATCCCAACTTAAAACCATGTTATTCTATACCTGTTATATAAACATTCATGTATAAGTACACCTGTAACATAAAAGCCACTGGTTTAACAGACAGTTAATCAGCAACGATTCCTGAACAAGGCACTTCACTTGTCTAAATCAATACGACATACCAGTGATCCACAGATACTGCAGTGTTTGTATCAAAAAAAAGCTCAAAAATATCCTCTGGGAACCATGGCTATAGTCAGTAACTGTACTGAAAGTTCTTTTGTAGAGGTGTAAATGTCCTCAGGGTGGTGCTAGAGGAAAGGTTAGAAGGTCTCTAAAAACATTAGGGGTCACACACCATGTACCCAGAATGTCCACTGCAAATTTAATGGGACTCTGAGCTCTCTATTTGTAGAAGAAATGTCAGGGAGTCACTAGGAATTATACTCTGAAAATCAAGTAGTGGATCCTCTGGATGAAATCTGGATCCTGGAGGGGATGCATGGTGTGCTTAAGAAATTCACAACAAATACAGCAAATTCAGAATGTATTCAGATCCTTCAATTTTATCAAACTGAATTGTAGACTGTAAATGTATAAAATTGCTGCTCTCATCTATCAATCACACTCAAAAATCAATCTGGTTCTTAGGATTTTATTAAATTGAAATCTCTCATTTTTTAACTGTTGGGAGCTTTAATTCAGCATCACAGGGAAGCTTCTTTGGCAGCTGTTGGTGCTTCCAGTCTTCTTGAGTAAATCTACAAGCTTTGTACACCAACATTTTCACAGTTTCCTATTATTTCCTGCAGATCCTGTCTGACTCTGTCAGATTGAAAGTGTCATCTTCTGCTATCTTCAGGTCTTTCCACGAATGCTCTGTGGGTTTTAAGTCTGGGTTTTGGTTGGACCACTCAGGGACAGTCAGAGCCTTGTCCCGAAGCCACTCCAGTGGTGTCTGGGCTGTTTGTTTTGGGTCAGTGTCCTGCTAAATGGTCAACTGTTGCCCCAGTCCAAGGTCCATGTGGACCTCTATGTATTTTCCTGCATTCATCTTTCCCTCAGTTCTCCTTGTCCCTGCTGCTGGGAAACCTCCTCACAGCTTGATGATGCCACCACCATGCATCACTGTAGAGATGGTATAAGCAGGTTATGAGTAATACCTGCTGTCAGTAGTAGGTATAGACTCAGTGTTTGGACTCTTTCCAAAAAGTTCAAGCTTTGTAACGTCACACCAGGCGATCTTTTTCCTCGTTGGTAAACTCCAACCAGGCTTTCGCGTCCCTTTTAAGTAATCTTTTCTGTCCAGCTGCCCTACCATAAATGCCTGACTGATGTTGCTGAGAACCTCTGACAGGTTCACCCGTTTCTCTCTAAGGCTAGGCTCATATTACAGGAGTTTTGGGCTGATTTCCCATTTAAATCCTCAATTGGAAGAGAATCTGGTCTGGAATCTTGGTCTGAACCGATGGTTAGCCTAAATTGTTTGGTAATGTGTGACATTTACAGATCCAGTCTTAATCCTGAACTGTTTGCAGACTCATCAGAACCACCGCAAGCAATGTCAAACATGCCTATTATTTATGAATTGATATCATGAATCAGATGCTTTTGCCAAGCAATGCTAAACATTCTATCCCTTGAGGCTAATGTTATCTAGAGATATTAAAACTAATAGTTAAAATCTCACCCGGATTATCCCTGAAGAATAAACAACTCGTGCTGACTGCATTTTCCAGACTCATTTAGCCTTCTGCTTTTGTTTTTCCTCCCTGCAAAGCATTATTAACATTACCGCAAGTCGTTGCACCAGTCTCCATTCAGTTTAAATCTGCTTCCCCATGAGATCATGTGAGGCGTTGCACGGCATCCTGATTGCTCCCACTGGCACCATTATGTTATTAATATCTTGTAGTGTGTGATGTGCAGTTATTTTCCAATCTTGTAGAGTGTGTATGACTGAGATTAGAAAGAAGAAGATCTGTGAAGCCTCTCTTTATGCACCTGGTTTCAAAATCTGTTAGGATTCCAAAACGCCTGTATTTTGAGGCCGGCTTTTGAGCGACCGTGGTGGGTTCTTGGTCTCCTCTCTGGCAAAGGCCCTTCTCGCTCCACCACTGAAGCCTGATGGTTCCAAACTTCTTCCATTTTCCAACTTCGTGAGTTGGTTTTTGTCCCGGCATGCAGTGTGAATTGCCACAGATGGTTCTGGACACATTTCAAGGATTATCAAAGCAAACAGGATGCATCTGACCACAGTTTGGAGCAGGGATTTGAATGGCAAGTGAGAGATTTCAATTTCTGATTTTTTATCTGTTGCTAAAGTTTGTTTTCGCTAATTTTTTTTTTTAAAAATGCCAAATTTATCCATGTAAAATCAAAACTACAATATAAAATGTGCAAAAACATGAAGTCATCTGAATTTTTCCTGAAACAACTGGCCAAATTTAGCAGCTTAGAAGACCTATAGATTATGGTACTGTAGAAGTTTAAATTGTTGAAAAACTGCAAAAACAACCTCCAATAACACCTTTTAGACATGTGGGATGATTTCCTCAGTCACTGGATAGTATCTACGTGCTTCACAAAGATCAAAATACAGCTGTTGCTCTTTTCACTGTTTAATTACGGTGCAACAACAGAACACGCAACCATTGTGTGAGCTTTCAGCATGAGATGAGTGGGAACCAAACAGCCTTTCAGCAGGTGTCTGTTCTGTTTAAAACCCCTTTATTTTACTGCTAATTAACTTCTAAATGACTCTCCAGCCTTTTGGTTTGTTAGCAGAACTTCCATCCAACATCTGTATTTTCTCCTTGTCGCATGATTTAAAAAAAACAACACCCACCGTCATTCTTGCAGTGTGATGTTTTTCGGCTGAAGCTTTTTGAAAGATCGTTTTTGTCTGTCCTTTTGTAGCCAAGCAGACCTGCTCACAAGCCTGCTCATGCATCTGGACACGATGCGGTGAAAGAAAGAAAGAAACCCAAATCGGAGGAGAAGAAATCCTCTCCTGCACCGAGCGACGGCTCAGCCACAGAGAATGGTGTGGAGGACAAAGAACCGGAGCAGCTGAACGGAGATAAAGACGAACGTAGGGCTCTCATCCAACCTGAAAGTGCCTTTAGCAGTGACTCCAAGACGTGCAATACTAATCCTCACTTAAATGCACTAAATGTAGACAGCGGCTACCACAGAGATGAAGGTCTGGAGGCCGCCGTCTCACAAAAAGAAGAGTAAGCCTATTTTTCTAGAGAGGGGGAAGGTTGAAAGATGGAACCGGTTTAGGAATATCAGTAAACACACAAGATAGGACACACTGGTAGTTTAAAGGAGTCGTTCACTCCCTTGTCACCAAGACTTGTACATGTTTATAAGAATGGCGCTTTTTTTTCTTTCTGAATTAGCATATTAAAGCTTCAAGAAGCTTTAATTTGGGAAATACTTTAGTTCTTCTAGGCTGATACGCTAAAGCAAAAATCTTCCGCTTCGGTCACCACTTTAAGTTGACTTTAAGCAACTTTGTCCATTAGTTCAGACGAGCTCCACTTCAGTACACTTTTAGCTGTAAGTAACATTTCAAGAAACGGCTCTAAAATCAGACAAAAATCAAACACTGATAGTCAGCTTGGTTTCTTGGATCAAGCGTAGAGCTGTAGTATTACCACTTCGACAAAAACTTTGTGCATGGTTTCGCCGTTCGAGAGGTGTGTAGTTATTATGCATGTTGTCCTTTTTCGTCCATCCCTCCGAGTACAGTGCCCATTCGCAAAATTAAAGACACGGCTAATATCTTCGACAGCCCATAAAAGGTGTTAACTGTTAGTAACAGATTTGTTCTGACCTTGAATTTCTTTGTGATATTGACCTCTGTTGCATTATTTAAAAAAAATACAATGAGTTATCTAGCCACGTTGCAATAGTGTATTCATACTATATTGTTCTCTGTTGCTGTTTTCTGCATTAAATATCTGAAAAAAAAATCAATAGAATAGGGTTTGATGAAGAATCGCCCCCCTTTTGTAGCTTCCAAAGCAACGTGCTCCACCTTCCAGTTGAGACGCCACAGTGATCAGTTTTGAGGTTTCTTTTAGTGTTGTTTTTACTCTCACATGTAACATTTCCACTGAATTCTCCTGAAGCTTTTCATCCTTTCATTAGTGATCAGAGAAACGATGTACTCCCCCACACCCCTCCCACTCACAGTCGACCTCGCAACAAGCTATATAGATTACCTTCTATGTATGTTGATCAGAGTTTCTTCCTAACTCATGGATTGTAAAGGAACGAACAGCAGCTGGGTTTGAATGTTGATGGATTGTGGCGTGGTGTGTTTGAAGGCAACTTAGCTACAATGCTTAATAAAACTATATTCTTTTAGTACAAGCTGTTGGTGGTTTGTTTATCGATCCTTCGGAACACTGCAGCAGCATGCAGTCATTAATATTTCATCTTTTCCCTGCTCACCTAAAGACTTTCTGCATATTTAAATCCCTGAATGTATTTTTTAAAAGGCCGTAAAGTGAGCAAAATGATGAATTTACCGCTGTTAAAGGTTTTGCCTCTTGGAAAGTAGAATTTAAGCTCATCATGAAGCAAACACTAAGAAAATTGGTATACAAATTATATTATAAAACTTGCAAAGATGTATGTATGGATATTCATCTAAATCACGTTTTCTTCAAGTTTGATCATGGATCTGTTGTTAAAAGTGCTACTGGATTTGCTTGTCAACATGAATCTGAATGAATCAATAACTTGCTATGCAACTACAATTACTTTAAAAGCATTTTAAAAACAAGAAGTCACAAAGAGTGCAAAAAAGTCACAAAAACCAGGATTCAGACAAATAAAAGAAGTAGTTTAGATGTGGTCCTGCATCCAAATAGACGAGCAAATTGCGAATGAAACGATGGAACAAACACCATCCTCTGAAGATCAGGATACAGTTGAAAGCTCCAAAAAAAGTTATCACACAGTAGAAAAACTTACATGAAAAAAGTCCATAACCAAACTCTGTAAAATTTTCAGTGCAGGAAAATCACAAAAAAACACATTTTATTTATTAGCTGAATTTTCAGTTATATTAGCTACATATTTTATTTCCCTCCATCATGGTATTTTCTTCATAATAATAATCAATTCCTGACACAAGAGAAAAAATGCATGTTTTTATTTTCTGTTCATATCTATCATTTTGTTTATATAGCAGTTTACATCATAAGGCATCTCACGGTCTAATAACAACCAAACAACCAAACTCTATGCAACTTTTGGAGAGTTAAGAACAAAGAAAAACAAACAAAACAAAAACAAATCAATTCCTGCAACAAAAGATAACAAAATGCATGTTTTTATTCATCATATTATTCATTTATTTATTTATAATGTAGAATAATCTCACATATATGACCAAGTCCTGAGTAGTTTACACAAAAGATAATAAATGTTTTTATTCATGATGGTTACAACTTTATTTAGCAACATGAGGCATCTCAGGCTATTCAGAGAATTTCAGAGAATTAGGAACAAAAACAAAATAAAACAAACAAAACACAAAAGATAATAAACTGCATGTTTTTATTCATCATTTTATTTATATATCCATTTTACACACACACACACACACACACACACACACACACTACTTTACACTACTTTCAGAGTGTTAAACACATACCAGACACACATCTCATTTATTAACTGTATATTCAATTAGTTACATGTTGTATCTTCCTACATATATAATTACTCCACATATATAACTAATTATTTAGAATGCTTATTTTTATTTTTTATATCGAAAATTTTAAATAAAACTAAGTAAAATGATACATTTCATATATATATGAAATTTATCATATATATATATATATATATATATATATATATATATATATAAAAAAACATTGTTACATAGGTAAAATGCTAAATATTATGAATAAAAACATGCATTTACTGTCTTTTTTGTAAGGAATTTTTACGTGTTTTTTGTTTTTGTCCGTAATTCTCTGAACATTTTATATATATATATATATATATATATATATATATATATATATATATATACAAATAACATACATAATTTGGCATGAACTAAACTTTGTACTACTTTCAGAGTATTTAACACAAAAACACATTTATTAAATATACATTCAGTTTTATTAGTCGCACTTTGTCTCATCTCCCTACTTCATAATCTCTTTTCTATAATGTACAATAACCCCACATATATTACCATTTGCTGACTAGTTTGCACAAAAACTAATAAAAACAAATATTTCCGTTATTAAATAATGAACTTAGTAGTAAAATTGCATCATGCTTGATAATACATTTATTTTTATTATTAATTCTTCTGCCCTGTCACTGTAATTATGTAATCGCTCAAAATAATTATTTATATCTTGCATTGTTGATCGACCCAGAATCCGCTCATTCATCCAATTTTCTAATTACATTTGTTTTTTTAAATAAAGCTGCCCCCCCCGACGTAACTTATTTGATTATTTATTTATTTTATCCCAACCAAGGGATTTTTCTTCTTCTTCTTCTTACATTTTCTTCACCTCCTCTCCTCCTCCTCCTCCTTTGCCTCTCTCTTCCTCCACGTCTTTTCCTTAAATGTGAGCCCGTCGGTCACCAGGGGGCATGCACATAGTGGCGATAATAATAATAATCACAAAAATGCATTTGAGGAAAGCCTCGCTGCTACGACGAGCCTCCATCGCTGCTGCCGCTCCGCGCAAACACGGCCGCGGTGTGATGGAGCTGTGCGCTTAAGAGCTTCATGTGTCCGGCGGGACTGCCCCTGGCTTTTTTTTTTCTGGGGAAGATCATATTGGATCATATTGTTTGCAGGACGTTGTTCCTCCTGCAGCCCCCCCAGTCTATCCCGACGTAGTTGTGAATTGAACATGGCGACTGTACCAGTATATTGCATCTGCAGATTACCTTACGACGTGACCCAGTTTATGATCGAGTGCGATGCTTGCAAGGACTGGTTCCACGGCAGGTAAGAGCCGCCCGGCTGTGTGTTTTTGTGTGCTGTCGGTTTTTTTCCCCTTTGCGCGGCGGTTTTGCGTTCGCGGACGGGGAAACAAACAAAAATGGCGAGGTCTCGGCTGCGTTTGACAGCTTTGTGGCTCTCAGTCGCCCGTCTAACATCTGAAGAGAGGCCGCTCTGGAGAAGAAGAAGAAGAAGGCGGAGTTAGAAATATACCCGACCGGGGTTGTGACATTATATCGCGAATAACACAAAACAGATTCGTCGGGGGGGTTTCAAGAAAATATGGAGCTAAATCGGCGTTTCTAGCGCACTTAACGGCTATTTCACATCCACCCCCCCCCACCTCCCCGCATTAGCCGCGAACAAGGTAGCCTGCCTTCCCCGTTGTCAGGAGCGGACAGGCGGCGGGGGGAACCCTCGCTAGGCTTCGTCTCCCATTTTCTCCTCTTTATTTTGCAATTTTAGATACATTTTGCCCCGGAATGTGCCAGCAAATACGCCGGTCTCACCGGCTGCTTGCTTGAAATCACGACCCGAGTCGAAGCTTAAGCTCAGCCCCGCAACAGCCGTCCTCCTCCAGCCAGCAGCTATGGCTGACAATAGCCCCGTGTTGGATGTCCTTTAAAAGCTCCAACGAAACGGGGGCAAATGTGACTAATATTAACATTAACGTGGCCGCTTTTGTGTGCACTTTGGGGCTGCTGCGGGGTGATAGCCGCTGTGTTGGCCAGTGATTAGACGGAGCCCGTTGCCGCTCATCACTTTCCCTCCGTACATGATCCGTGTTATCACCGGGGTTTATTCCCTCCTGCTGTCCGAGTTTGTTGTCGCGCAGGTCGGACTCCGCGCTCGGCTTTTGCGCCGCTGTTCGGCTTGGGTTGTCTGTTGTTGTTTTTTTTACTGTATGCATATTTTTGCTCTAGCTGTTAACACGTCGTTTTGTTAATTTCTTTTCGGTGAACAAGCCCTTCGGAGCATTTACGCGCCTGAACGTTAACCCTTTAATGCTCCCCCTGGCTGTCTGAGGCTTTATCACATTATGGAGCTGCTGGCTGCTGAATGAAATGCTGGGGATAAGCATCAACATGAGCCATACAACCACCATTATACGCACATATTTATATATTTTCTCACCTGTAAATACACATGCATGCTCTCATATCTGCTTAATCCACACTATCCATGATGCTGATCGCTGTGTCATGCACTAATTCTAACTTTAAACCCTTATATTCCCTCTTTAAATAAGACAGGATCCGTCTTTTGCAAACAAAAAGCTATGTTAAACTGGATTTCCCTCTACTGTACATCCCAGCTGAAAGCAGAATCCAATTATTCAGTCTCTTGAGCTAGACCTCCATGAAAAGGAGGGTTATTTGAATCAAATTACCTTCCTCAAAACGCTAATTTTAGAAAAAAAATAATTGCAGCTCCAAGTCATGAAGTGGAATTTCTAAATGTACCAGCATTATATTAGAGCAGGTGCTCATTTCTGACACTGAAGGGCATGTTACGGTGCTATTTGTACTACATATCATCAGCAAAATTATGATACATGTAGTCACCGGGCTTGAACAAAATGAAAAGCAGCCAACTAATAATTAAACCCTGGGGATGGGGACTCATTTACAGTGTGATCCACTTCAACTCGGCTGTCCTCTTGATATCTAAATATAAATGTGATGAGCAGGAGATCCCTTGTATTTACCTCGGAGGTGGGAGATGGCAGCACTTTATTGTCCACAGTTATCTCAGATGTAGTACACATTCATGTGGCAAGAGGAAGTAATTACAGTTAATTATATTGTCGGGCTATAAAAAAATACAATAACAGTTGTAATTAGATGTAATAACACCAGTAACAGCGCAGGTGTGTGATGGTGGGAGCTTAGTAGCTGTGTTAATCCAACGCCAGGTTTAGGTAAATATCTGATATTTTAGGAAAACATGCATATTTCCTTTCATAGATCCAGACAAGAAGACTCATCAGTTTCACAGGCAGCCTCGGCAGAGGAAAAATGCAGGATTAGCTCCATCAAACCTGAAATATAACTGCACTTTTCATACAACTTCTAAGCCGTCTTGTTTACATCAGCGTGGTTTCGGCCATGTTTGAGTCTCCACAGTGTTCAGGACAGGTTTTAGAGATGCTGCTTGCAGTCATGGCGCCCAGCTGTTGTTGATCAGGAAATTGTTGAAACACTAACTGCTCCCTAAAACCACAATGCCTTGTTTTCACTGTACATTTCTGTTGTACCCCCCACGTTAAATGACGGAGGCTCGTTCACATACACAGAAGTGGACTTTGAAGTTGCTGCGTTCCTACAAAGGCAATAAATTTATATCAACACTATTTATGTATGAACTGTAAAAAAAGATCTCTTATGTCACATTTTTAGCCACTTTTAGCTCATTATTTTTATTTATAGGCTCCCAATTTACTACAGGGTTCTATCTTGGTGCTCTTACGAACCCTTGTTAGCTTGCAGCTTTGATTTTTTTTTCTTTAGCAACCAAGCTAGCTGTGATAATAGTCAAAACTTTAGCAGCTGAATTCCAAATATTTCCCACAGGAGTTGGTTGAAACCAGCTGAACAGCGAGGATATATTTATATTGGACAAATTGAGTGATATTTTTAGCTAATATTAGCTAATAACGCCAATACATTCACAAACACTGTGTCAACTGATGAGAAACAACAATAGAAATACCAAGAATGCATTTGCAGTCATTAAATAAATAAATAAATCAGTGTAGCATAATTACACAAATCTGTTGAGGCCCACTTAGTGTACCTTTTTGTGTTGGCCCAAAATGTGACAGTGATAACATGCTAACATTGTCGAATGCAAGAAACATTAGCGTCAGCCAATTTGCTATGATAACGATAAATATATATATATATATATATATATATATATATATATATATATATATATATATATATCATAACCATGTTAGTCTGCTTTTGCCCAAACTTCTGTTTATATATATATATCACAAACCAAATCGCAGTAGCTGTCTGTAAAATTGCAATTAGATAATCCCCCCAAATTTTTCAGCCCCAGTAATAACTATAAAATGCAATACATTACAGTTTTACAGGTAACACACCCACACATAACATTAGCTTTCTACATTTAACATAACAAAAATTGCTGCAATATTTTGTTGTTACTATGAAACTGTAATGTGTCATTGCTTGATATTACTGCACTCTTTCTTAATATCATTTATATATTTTCATGCAAAAAATATAGGATTGTTTTGAATGGTGGTTTTTGTCTGTGGTCTGCTGTAGCAAAGTTAGTTGCTGCATGATCTGTCTGTGCGATGTTTCGTGCAATCGCTTTCGTTTGTGTTGCCATGAATAACCTGCAAACACTACTACATAATTTTCAGAAACATTTGTTGATGCAAGTATATAGCAGCTTGATCCGTCTGGTGCATTTTTAGAAACTGACAAATAAATTGCAAGCAGTTTTTTGACAACAACCCAACATGAATATAGCCAACATAGTGTGTACTTACTGTAGCTGATAATTTTACCACTCCTCCTCTTGAAAGCCATCTTGAAAAGCAGTCCCATTAGAGAAAGCAGGTCTTACCACAACTTTCAGGTTAATCTAACTGTCTAAATATCAAAGTTACCCTACAGCAATATACTCTTTGTGAGACTGCTTTCGCCGTGACTTACTATGACAGACACGTTAGAAGAGTTTCCTCTGTTTAGTCATGTTTCATGGCCAAGTGTCTTAAAGTTTACTTAGTAGATGCTTTTATGTATTTAAATGTGCTGCACTGTCGCTCTCTACATAAAAAAATGGTGTATAAACACCAGTGTTTTGGCCTGTTCTACTTTTGATGCCTGCAGTATGACAATATAATCAGTGAACCCAGGAGTGTCCTTCTTATGTAGGTCCTTCACTAAGACCTGAAACAACAGGTTATACAGTTAGTTTAATTGTACAGTCTGAAAACAAAAAGTGTAATAAGTTATGATGACACATGATGTGTGCTACTGCAGAGGAAAATTTCATGGGTTTCAAATCTTTAAAATTCAAATGGTAAGTTGGGCAATAAAGGCAGATGCTTAAAGAACAATAGCATTGAATGGCAGAATTTTGTGACATTTTGGCTTTGTATATTATCACCTTATAAAGGCAGACACAAAGAAAGACTGTCCTCCTGCTCGCTAGATTTTCCATGATCAACCGTATGTTGGTTCATCAAGAAGCAGCTGGTTGCACTAATTATTGATTTAATGGTTACAGAGGAAGGTTACAGTATCCTCATTGCTCATGGACCCGTATTTATTTATCAGTCTTTGTCCTAGTCTGTATGTAAAGAGGAACATGTGAGCTCCCTAAAAGAGAAGACAAAATATCTCGGGAATGAGTCAAATCTGGCATTGGTGATGTCATTTTGAAGCCAGAGTCTGTGCAGTAGGGACCAGGGTATATGTGAATACAGTCTGTGTTTCAATAATTTCATTTCTGATGCTACTTGTTGATTGTAGTCATTGACAATTGTTGATTTCCAACAGTTTGAAGGACAAACAGTTAGTGTTACTAAAGCAGTAAAACCCAGTTCTTTCATTAATAAATAATGATATTCAAATTATATAATATTCTAGAGCTACAACAAATGTTTGATTAGTCAATTAGTCGTCACCTATTAAATTAATCACCAAATATTTAGATAATTGATTTGAGTCTAAATTCTCTGATTTCAGCTTCTTCAATATGAATATTTTTTAGTTTCTTTCCTCCACTATCACAGTAGACCGAACATCAGTGGATTGTGGACAAAACACGACATCTCAAGATGTCACATTGTGCATTGGGAAACACATCAACATTTGTTTTTACCATTTTCTGACATTTTATAGACCAAACAACAGATCAGTTAATTAAGAAAATAACTGAAAGAATAATCAAGAATGCATATAATCTCCATTTGCAGCCCTATAAAGTATTGTATTGTAGTAGAACAGTTACAATAGACATTTCTCTGTGTTAAACACTTTTAATATTGAGTATGTTCCGTATTATACTTACAAACCTTTACTTCAGTATAGAACCTTTAGAAAGTGGTATTAGCACTTTTACTTTAGCAGAGGATTTGAATACTTACTTCACTACTGCTCATCTCTGTCAACACTTTAAATTCATATGATTAATATAGTTGTTGTGCTGTTTCTAACCAGAGAGTTTAACACAACCGCAGCCTGAAAGCGGTTACTGAAAGTCTACGCGTTGTGTTCACACTCGTGTTTCAGGCCAGCAGACAAACACAGTTTGTTTCCCCATTTGGTAAAGCTGCTCTTGATTAACCATGGGGAAGATACGTGATAGATATTGGCAAAATCAATCAACAAGTCCTTATTCTTAAAGCCTTAAAGTGAGATCTATTGTTTGAAAAAGTTTACAATTCAGCAATAAAGAATTGTCGGTGAGCTGGTGTGCTTGAGCTGCTGATGAGTGGGTGGAGAAAGAAGCAGAGGCTATGTAGATTTGATCATCCAGGCAACAGTGCAGAGTTATGTAGAAGACATTTTAACCCAAGAGGGGTTTAAATATCCAACTTTGATGGACAAAGATGAGCTTGTGCATCAAAGGGGTCACATCTGCAAGCTGAGAGAGACTTTAACCCACCAGGGGGACTGTGGTATTTGCTCATAACTGCAGTTGTAGTGGGTGTAGAGTGAGTTTATCTGAGCTGATTCAAGCAGTGACACTTGCAAAAGCGGTAAATGTGCTATAAAAACCAAAACATTGAGCTACAAGAGGCTCAAAAGCTTTATAAAGCTGCAGAGTTGGATCACTATGAATCCTGGTCACAATGCTAACACAGAATACTACTGAATTCATGGTGATGTGGATTGCAGATAGACATACTGTCCTATCTTCTGTTGAGACACAGTTGTCAGTGAGTGTTCAGCTACCAGCCATAGCATAAGCCTAAGTCAACGCTTCCTGCAGCTGCTTCACAATAATAATAATTTCATTGGAGAAAGAAACCTGCTGAGTGTGCAGTGGTGGAGGATTAAGACTTCACTGCTGCTCTGATGGTGCAGAAGAGTAGGTGTGGAAGCAAATGTAAGAGCAGGACAGTAGGAGTGAAACCTCAAACCAACATCAACCTCTAAGTAACACAGGAGCTGCTGAAAGCAGAACACAGCATAGTTTGCACATTCTCCTTGGTTACTTGCAGGACAATACAGTCAGTGCACCATGCTGTTTTGGTCAGGCAACATCGCCGTGTAATGAAAATACTGAAAGCATCACTTTCTTACAGATTGATATTTGGCATCACGTACCTCTAATATCAACACATTATCCAAACCGCAGTCATTTTAGTGCAACAAACCAGTAGCTTTTTGAGAAACTTTAATCCTGTCCTCCAAACTAAACATGACTTTGCAATTTCCATTTAACACATTCAAACTAACACTCAGGACCAGTGATATTTTCCGCTCCCTGCATTATGTTCAAGATAATGCGCTGACATTTTAAAAGGAGCAGATTGGTTCCTGCCATTTTCACCCAAATTTGATGTCCCGACATATCAAAAATGCAGGCTTTGATTATTTCCACTTTCCATTATAAACAAATGTATTAAAAAACCCAGCATTAACAAGAAAAGCACTCAGAGAGCGCAGTACTTCACCAAGGCTGCTCAGTCGTTATATCATTTCTGACAGCTGCAATCTTTTAAAAATTTGTGGCAGAAATTGCAGCACCATTGAATGTGGCCATTTAATATAGATGTACCCACAAACAAAATGACCTTGCACTGAGCACAGGCATGTGTTATACATCTGTATGTTCTGTATGGATACCAAATCGCGAGACCTAAATATAGCTATAATATGTAGCGGACGGCGGGAATTCATGGGACACAGAAACACCCCACAATTTAATCAGTTGTTCCTTGTATCATTTTCAACTGACAAGCCCCGATAATTCAGCAACAGTTTATTTTCAGTAGGATCGCAATCATGTGATCGTCAGCTGGCAGCTGACGTAGTGTTCACTTGTTGTCATAGTTACTGTGACGTCTTGCAATGATACAGAAATCTTTGACAAATCCGTGGATCCAGACTATAAACCACATCTCTGCCAAAAATCGAATCAGTTGGTCCTTGTGTTATTTCTGACCTTCTCTGAAAATTTCATCCAAATCCGTTGGTCTGTTTTGAGTAATGTTGCAGACAAACAGACGGACAAAGACAAATGTACGCCGATCGTCACATAACTCTGATGCGTACCTTGGCAGAGTAATAAATTCCCAGAACTGAAACTGAAAATATTGTCTATGTATGGCTCTGATAAATGGGGGATAACTGATCAATAGTATAAGCTTCAAAGATTTAAAAATGGACAGAAATATAGTCCAAAGTCTAGCACTTAATAATGCAGTCTTATTTCTTTGTAACTTTGAAAAGAAAAGCCATATTTCTAATAGAAAGCATTCATCTACAGCAGCAGGAGCTTGACTTTTTTAGCTCCTGCGGATTGTGTGGAGACACACAATGGAGGACTGGACAGTTTTTATTAGCTTTGAATGATCGCTGGACTTACTGTCAGTTCAGTTTCTAAACATAAAAATATGCAGCATAAATGGAGATAAATGTTAATTATCTCAGTTACCACTGAGTAGATCATACAAAAAATTGTTGCTGTGCATCTTTGACCCTCAAACCCCTCTTTCTTAGTTCCATGTTACCATATATCTACACTATATACAGTACAGTCATTCTTTCTCATTTTTGTGTCTCCCTTCAGTCTGACTCACCAACATGTATAATCCTGGCAGATACTTTTGATTCATATTCACAGACATATAGACAATGCATGCAGAATGAAGCAATATTTGATGCAGAAACTGAGCCAAAATCACAGAACACAATTGTACAACTACATGTAATCTAATTCATACCTTTGTTACACATAATGACATGCTGGCGTAATAACTCGACTACAGTATGTAGCTTCACTATCTGTAATTCCTGTAGACCAAAGCATTTGTGGAACTGTCTCGACTTGAAGTCCACAAAGCCTGACTGCCAGTGGATTAGCTCTAAGCTTTCACTACACTGACAGCACAGTCTTCTGGTTCTGGCTGTCATTGAGCTACTGTATTTAAATCAAGTGTTAATGGTCACAGCCTGCTGGCGTTCAGCAATGTAGTTTTACTTGCCAGGGATTTTGAGCTATCGCTTTATTTTGCCAAAACAATAGAGATAAATGGAATTTCATTGGTTGTGCTCACAGCATGGAAAGTAGAACTGAAAGCAGGAGACAGTTAGCATGTTTCCTTTGGATTTACTCTCCATACCTACAGCACTGCTCCCCAGCCTTACAAGCTTTCTTACAAATGTTTTATGTGATGCAACATGGCGTCTTACAACAGCTGATTATTGCACACGTCAGCTATCTTGATGTTATTGATCGTGTCCTCGCGTTGGCCACAGACATGTCTAATGCATGTGCTGTTGTGATTAGTGACAAATCATTTACCCGATACGTCTGATTGATTTTATGTTCAGACAGCATAGCATTTTCCTTGTTAGATGTGGTATTTGTGCGTATAGAATGCACAAAAAACAGCACTACCTGTAGCGAATATATGCTGCCTGTCCAAAAAAAAGTCGCCATTGGATTTACCTAAGCAAATAGGTAAGAGCCTTCCATTGGATAATTACTGCAGTGATGAAAATGTTTCAGCTGCAACAACTTGTTTAAGCTTCTCATTTTTTAAGCAAACATGTTGGAAGACATATCCTGTGGTCATTGAAAGGATGTTAATCTGTTTCAGAAGGGTCAAATTATTGGCCTCCATCAAGCAAAGAAAACAACTAAGGAGATTTCTGAAACTACTAACATCAGGTTAAGAACCGTCCAACGCATGACTGATGGCATGGGCATGAGTGGTTCAGGGAGCATGAGACATCATTTTCACACATGGATTGGCCTCCACAGTAGAAAGTTAATGCAACTCTGGATAGAAGTATATGCTGTGACTTTGCAGAAGCTTATTGAAACGATGCCACAGTGAATGTGTGTCATTCTCAGAGCTAAAGGTGGTCCGATGAAATATTAGAGTATGCGACTTTTTTTTTGGACAGGCAGTCTATAGAAGACTTGATCTACTAGACTTACTTTGAAGCAGCACATTCTTTGTACAAATTTGAAACCAGCTACAGTGGCCTCCATGTGTATTTTAACAGTATATTTACATTTTACTGTACTATTAACATACATTTCGAGAGTGCTGCATGTGCCAGCCGGAGATTACAAGAATAACAACACTAATTGCTAACATTTGGCTGCTCTGTAGTAGTAGAACTATAAAAATGAGAATGAAAAACTGTGCTAAAAGGATTAGTATCTGCTAATCTTAATGACCTGCACTTTGTTTTCTGTTGTAGCCTTTTTATATGCTAGATTGGATCACATTCACGCTGTCTGTCAGTCTGTGTGTTCCATCCAACTGTATCTACAGCTTTGGAAATAATTATTCACCACCGCGATTCTGCCTTTTCCTTTGTGGTTCTTGGTGGAGCCGTACTGCGTTTTCCTCTGAAGGTTGGACAGATGTTTTGCTGATTCTAAGCAACGGCTCTCTCACTGTTTTGCTGAGCACCAAGATGGCTTGTTGGGTGATAATTTAGGTTGGATCATCTGGTGACTTTACGTACGCTCAGCTTATGCACAAAACAATAGTGACTCAAAAAAGAAGAAGCTGTAATTATTTAACCGCGATGACTAAATTAAATGAAAGTTATCTATGCTGAAGGTTTGTTGTGTAGACTTTAGGAGAACAACAGCTGGAGACGCTAACTACGTTACTACTCTTCGGTGTCAAATCCAAAATGCTCACATTCTCACATCTGGCCGTTTGTGAAACCTAAACAGAAGTAGACGAAGTTAGTTTACTCACACTTGCTAAATTATAAATAACCAGGACTGCTGTGTTTTGGTGTTTTGCACAATTTTTCTACTGGTTTTGTAGTGCAAGAAGCTACCAAGGCTTCCAAAACACAGCTGAACTGATTCCATTATCTGCTTCTGCATCTCACCTCGCACGGTGTCGCGGTCCCCAAAGAGATTTATGAAACATTTGCATTCATACCCCAAAGATGCTGTGACTTAATTCCAACCTGTTGTGTTCAGATATGCTCAGAAGTCTATCTGATAGAACATTTACTCATATTTAAGGGCTCTTCGGATACACTGAGTAGTTTTTTTTAGTTATTTATTTAAAAGACATTCAGTTTGTTGACATGCAGGCTCCACGTGTGCACAGCAAAATGAGGGAGGAACAGGAAAGAAACGCTGAAGAGGAAGATCTGGGTGCAATAAAACAGCAAACTTGACTTGTATGTAAATATTGCTGCTCTAGAAAGGATGATAACCATATAATGACCATAAACAGGAAGTCTTTCACCACTGTCTTGCCACTACATGAGGCAATGAAACTCGCTTCTTTTACCACTTGAATTGACGTCACAAAGCTCTTTTTTGGTAGTATTTTTGCAATTTTTGTTTATTATCGATGCAGATGCACTTTACTACAAAGTAATCTAGATCATTTCAGAATGGTTAACTCTTTGCCAGTAAGAGTTATTTATGAAAATTCTTACATATTGCAGAAAAATAAAATATCAGACCTAAGATGAACAAGTAGTAACATCAGCCCAGCCTCGCATTAATTCTGCCATCAGTCTGCAGCAGCTTCCCGTCATAAAATATTTTGAGTGTTGTCCTGTCCGTGAGATCATCAAAATATCCATAAAGGTTTTCCAGGCCCGTCCTTCTCTTTACTGGCTTATGAGACCCTGCTGCATGCTGGGCTCACTGACCAGTCACATAAAAGCAGGTGGATAACGCAGAAATTGGTTATCTGAACACGTTAACTGATTCTGTTGCCTATCTGCCACATTTTTTTTATCAATACACCAATGTTTCCACCTCAGCAGACAGCCAGAACTGTTTTATTTATCTTTTGGCAACATGTTCTCTAATTCTCTGCCGTTCCACTCAGTGTGTTTTATGTGCAAATTGAAAATACTCGTATGAACAGGTGGATGGATCTGCAGATATTGGTTTTCTGAGCACAATCAAACTAAACAGATTTCATGTTGATTCACATTTGTCAACATTTGCTTTTTTTGATTAAAATAATGGGCAGACGCGTAGTGAAGCTTTGTCAGAAAACTTAGAAATGTAGCTTTAGAGACAACAATAATGGACATACATGTTGTGTATTTTGATGTTTTTTTTTAAATATAGCAGTGTAACAGCACCTTTATTTGCCCCAGATTCTCCAGTATGCAACCTTTGAATTGGGATTAGATTTCCTTCATCTGTGAGCAAAACTATTAGAGGCAGAAGTCTACTTATGTCGATTTATGTTGTTCAGATTCCACCTGTAAAGTTCTGATGTGCTTCTATGACTCGTGTGCGATGTTTGTACTTACGTTACATGTTTTAATCTGCAGTCAGAACTTGCAGCCTCTTTGATCGGGTCGGTTGACCGATTCACCCCAAACACTCACTTTGTCACTTTAATTACATGAATTATTTGAATCACTTTCAAATTAAGTCAAATAAGATGGTTTTGTCCTCAGTGCTGGCAGAAAAAGAGAAAGGAGACGTTGCTGTTTTTAGTTGTAAACTGTTCTGGTAACTTTCATGGTTAATCTAAGCTAATGACTTTGTTGCAGAGCTGAACATTGGCTTGGTGGTTCGCACTTTTGCCTTGTAGCTAGAAGATTCCTGGTTCATGTCCCTGTCTTCCCGGGATTAGACTGTGTGGAGTTAACATGTTCTCCCTGTGCATGTGTGGGTTTTCTCCAGGTTCTCCAGCTTCCACCAACAATCCAAAAACATGCCGAGGGTAATTGGTAACTCTAAATTGTCTGTAGGTGTGAATGCGAGTGTGATTGTTTGTCTCTATATGTAGCCCTGTGATAGACTGGTGACCTGTCTAGGGTGACCCTGCCTTCGCCTTAAATCAGATGAGATAGACTCCAGCCCCCTGCAACCCTAATGAGGATTAAGTGGTGCATAGATAATGGATGGATTTTGTTGCACTTGTCTTAACGGATAATTTAGTTTTGAATTATTTCATACTTGCAAGTAAACAGCTCTGAGTCTTATTTTATTGCTGCCAGACTAAAACTTATGGACAATTGGACAGCAAGGTACCCAAGCATGACTTTGGTGTACCTCTACTAAAATGTACAAGTGCAGAAAACTGTTTCATGATGTGCTATCAGTGTCACTGGTACAGTAGTCATCAGTCTTGTCTCTCACACAGGACGGTAAAAGGTCGAAGTCAGTTTCAGAAGGGCGATGTTGCACTGCAGCTCGTAAAGATGTGGTTCAGACCAGGTTTAAAAATACATTCTTTACTCTTAAAATCAGTTCTGAAAAGTCACGTAGAAGTAATCTGAACCCATTATGTGCATCTAGTCTGACTTCGAGCCACATCTGTAGTCAAGGAAGGATGTTTTTGTGTCACTGAAAGATGAAACCTTCTGCAAAAACAATCCTAATTTGGTAAAAACATGTCTCAAGATTTACTGATAGAACACGTGCAGTCATCTCATTTGATCTGAAAAATTTTGCTTATGGCCCAGAAACATTTAATGAAGTCTTTTCTGCAACAAAAATCTGCTCTGTCTTCACTTTTCATGTTTTGTAAGAATTTGAGGCGTTCTCCTTCCAGCCGCAGAGCTGAGGACGTCATAAACAGGCATTTCCACTATGTCCACACACACACACACACACACACACACACACACACACACACACACCCACTCCTATATTTGCCTTCAGTGAAAGCAGGCAGCCAGTATAGTGAAGCTTTGGAGTTCCCAGGGGGGGAAAAAAGAAAACATTGTGGGGGAACTCCCAGTTCGTTGAGTTTGAGGGCAGCGGCTCCAAATGGGAGGAATTCGCTTGTGCAAGACACCATGACAGCTGCAGTTTGAAAGAGGAGGGAAGAGCCGGGCATCACTGTCATCATTTAAACTGACTGATGTCATGCCAATCCGTTAATCGCTTTTTCTCATGTTTGTTCATTTTTTTCCATCTCAGTTGAATCATTTGCATCTTACTACAACTTCACCACCTGAAGAACCGCTGAACTACATTTGTGTGACGTTGAGTCATCTAGTTTAACCTTTCATCCTGCAGGTGATCATATTTGGTAACTTGCACACACATTAAATATGGCTTTGTTCCCGCCTCTCAGTGAAGTCGAGAAACATGTGGTTTTCACCCAGCCAATCAGTGAAGATCGCTCTACATTTCAGCACACTACATCATAGCATTTGACCAATCAGCAGAGGCCTGGAATATATCAGACTCTCTCTTTTCTACAAAATTGTAAAAGATGGACTTACGGCTCGGTCCTCTTCCATATTTGCGGTCAAAACGTCACAACTAACCATGGTTTGTTGATGAAACTCACACATTTTATGGTTGAGTAGTCGTGCTAAGTGATGATATATACATTGCTTGGGATGTTTTTTTTTTTTGCCACTAACGGGCAAGGAATCATATATGGTAACTTCATTGACCTTAAATTTCAACATGAAAAGTAAAAATTTTGAAAAATGCTACAAAAGTAAAAACAATCTGATGTCCTCCAATAACACTCTAGAGTTGAAATTTGGAATTTCGCTAATTCAATGAGTGCCCTTTAAAGGGTTAAATCTCTTTGACTTTGGAACGATTCTGTTTATGTCACATAAAAAATGAGCTTTTTGTTTTGTGGAAGGCTACGGAGTGTCTTGCCGCCTTGAATCCAGAAGATTCCTGGTTCACATCCCAGCCTTCCCGGGATCTTTCTACATGGAGTTTGCATGTTCTCCCTGTACATGTGTGGATTTTCTCCTGGTACTCCGGTTTCCTCCTACAGTCCAAAAACATGCTGAGGTTAACTGGTAACTGTAAATTGTCTGTAGGTGTAAATGCGAGTGTGATTGTGTGTCTCTATATGTAGCCCTGTGATAGACTGGCTACCTGTCCAGTGTGTCCCCTGTCTTCACCCTAAGTCAGCTGGGATAGACTCCGACCCTAATGAGGATTCAGTGGTGTATAGATAATAAATGGATGGATGGATGTTTTGCGGATTTTTAAACGGAGGCAAACGGACCTCACATTACTCCAACCAACATTTCCTTTCACAGCAACCATGGTGCAAACCACAGGGCTGAATACAGACTGCTTTTACCTATACAGTGTGTAGATGGATATTTATAGTCTCCTGACTGATAGCAGTATTCTGCAGCCCTGCACTGTTCTGTCCCTTCGTCCTGCACTGAACTGCACTGAAAACAACATCCTGATGTCCTTCTGCTGTCTTTCAGCGCAAACTACAAATCACTTCAAAGGACAATACCCTTTTTTTTTTGGTCTTTTTCGCATGTTTTAGTTGATTTATTGTAGCTTAACTTACAGCTGAAGGAGAGATTTTTGAATTTATTTCCTCCCTACAGCCACTGACTTGTCTTTATGTCACTACAGTGCAAAAATCAAATTAAAGAATTATTTCATCGAAAAAAAATTTTTTACTTTCATTTCAGAAAATTTACAATTTTCTGATAATTTTTTTTCTGTGAATTGTTTTTTGTTTTCCAGTAACTTCTCAAATGTGAGTTTTTTTTTTTTTTTTACTGTTTTACATGACAGAAAATTGTGAACAAATATGGTTGACTGTTGATCAGACAGTAAAGAAATAGGCTCTGGGAGAATATGATGAGATTTTTACTGACCAAACCGATTAACTGATTAATCAATCCAATAATGTGACATCCTGAAGCTCTTCTGAATACTTTTAACACTTTAAAATACCACTCTGTCGTTTCAGTTGGAACCAAGTCACCACAGTACAAAAAAAAATAAATATTTCTAGGGGCTGATTTTTAGAAGGAACCCAAAGAAAATATATTCATCAATGATTTGGGCATTCATTTGTCAGCGTCTCTATGATGAGGACTTGCTGTTTTTCTGTCTTTTGCATCACAGAATGCTAAAAGCTTTGACTAAAAATCCTGCAAATAGTAAAAAAAAATACAGGAAATAAGAATTGTCTCTCGTGGGGCTTGAAGGGTGAAAGTCCTGTGTTTGGTGAATGATGTCCCTCAACTGCTCACTACAGTGCTGAGCTCGTCTATCTTCTAGTCCAGTGATCTAATGATGATAGAAGTCAGTCCATGTTTCTTCCATCAGTCTCTGTTGTTTGGACCCATCTTTTATCCTTTGTCGCTTCATTAACCGTCTGCGTGTCCTCCTCTGACCTGCACCGCTGTATCTCATACCGGCCAGCTTCAGCATGATCAGCTAGTTGGCCTGATTTGTTGTTACAGACATCCAGCAGATCCATGTCTGGTTGGTGTTGAGCTAGTGGCTTGGATTTATAACCCCCTGCTGGTTGTTAGAAAGAAAGCAGGTTTAAGGCACTTCTGCATTGCCGTCGCTCGAGACCTTCTTATCCATCTTTATGTTCGTTCTGTGTCCTTAACCTTCACCCCTTTGGAAAAAACACAGACTCAAATATTAGATGCATTTATTGGATTTACTTGTGCACATAGTGAAACAACAAATATGCATCTTCATAGACAGATATATAAGATAATCCTTTATTGCTCCCACGCCGGGGAAATTTACATATATATATATATATATACATATATACACTACCATTTAAAGTTTGGGATCACTTAGAAATCTCCTTATTTTTGAAGGAAAAATTTTTTTTTCAATGAAAATAACATTAAATTAATCAGAAATAGACATTGTTAATGTGGTAAATGACTGATGTTTAATGGAATATCTCCATAGAGGTACAGAGGAACATTTCCAGCAACCATCACTCCTGTGTTCTAATGCTACATTGTGTTAGCTAATGGTGTTGAAAGACTAATTGATGATTAGAAAACCCTTGTGCAATTATGTTAGCACATGAATAAAAGTGTGAGTTTTCATGGAAAACATGAAATTGTCTGTGTGACCCCAAACTTTTGAACAGTAGTGTATACGTGTGCACTTTTCACACATAACAAAGGATGTTTTTTGCTGCAGTATATAAAAAAGCATCACATCATTTAAATTTCACGAGGCTTTGTGCAGTTTTAGTGAAAACACAGCGGTTGTATTTTCACTGGTGGATTGTGTCAGAGGTCAACTGGTGAATAAAGAAAATGATTCATCTGATTTACTTATCATTAAACCAGTCACTCGTTGTAGGTCCGCTGTCAGTGCAAAATGAAAGCAGACATTGATGTCAAAGCGACTAATTGTGAAACTCGATCAAATCTGACGTCTCACATTGACTGTTACACTGTAGTGAATCAACTAAACTCTGCCTGGGTGGAAGGAAATCACACTCAAAAAAACAGAACAAATGAGTCATTTAGGGTCTCCTTGTTCAGCATTAATGTGTGTTTCTCCTCTCCTTTCAGCTGTGTTGGGGTGGATGAAGATGATGCTCCAGATATTGACATTTATCACTGTCCAAACTGCGAGAAGACCCACGGCAAATCCACATGTGAGTAGCTGCACTCGCTCTGTAATGTTCTGAACAAGTAGCAAGTGAAAGAACTGCTGCTGTAATGTGATAATTCCACCTTTTATCAGCTTCCACTGCCTGTTACTGGATGTCAAACTTGTGAAAAAACATCAAAACAACATCTCAAGCTGACAGAGTTTGTCACTTATTTACTGTTGTTGTCACTGTCAATACATGTGTTTTGTTATTTGTGTGTCCTCTTCAGTGAAAAAGAAAAAGAACTGGAGCAAACATGACACGGGGCAAAGCACGGATATCAAAGCTGTGCAGAACGGCAGTCAGGTGTTCATCAAGGAGCTTCGCAGCAGAACCTTTCCCAGGTAAAGACAACAAAGTTTCACTCATCCACATGTTTTATTTACAGTAACATACTCAATATCAACACGTCATGTAGAGACAAAATGAGGAAACCAGCTGAAAGTGCTGATGTCAAGCTTTCACAGGGGGTCTCTATTTATACAGACCATAAAATACTTTTTGAAAATTTGTATTTCATTGAACAATTCATATTTTCAGTGATCTACAGACCTAGATATATTGGATTTTATCAAGTTGAAATGATAAAATAAAATAAACAATATTTTTAAATTTTAAAATAATTAATGAATAATATTTTTAAAATTGAAAAATAATTATATATTCTAAATAAGTTAAATAATTATTTGATATATTAAATTAAATTAAATACATAAAAAATACTGGAAGCAAAAAACACAAAAATAGCTCAATCAAAATACTTTAAAATGTAAATAGCCAAATAGTTATAGTTATATTGTTAGAATTTGATTTCTGACATTTTCTTCCTGTATTTGTGTTTATAAATACGGGAGCAATTTTTGTTACAACCTATAATTGTTCTATATTGAAACTTTATCTATATTTTTACTTTTTTTGTATGTAATTTGGGTCCATTGCATCCTCATTGTTTGTCAAAAGGACAAAATGATAAATCAGAATTACACCTGAGCTTGTTTAGCTATTGAAGACATCAAAACCATAGACCAACACATACGGATCTATGTAGTTCACAAAGGAGTGTAAACCAAGCTGAATCAGTTTCATATTTTAGATGCTACTGTTGCACAGTGTGAATGGTGAATGTCCAAACCTGAGCAACTCGACTTCTCCCATGCAAATCTCAATTTCAGCTGCCATTATTGCCTGTGTTAAGTCAGCACCATAAATGAGGTAATATAATGAGATAAAGAGGTGAAAGAGAAGCCTTCTATGAAGCTAAAATGATCAAACTTGAAATGGGATCACAGTTAATGAATTAATTTATGATTAAAGAAATTATCCCTCACATTGATCCACTATAACCTCATTAAAGATTCCATTAGTATTATTCTACATTTTGACTGTTCCACTAGGGGGTACTGTGGGGTAACAGTTCAAGATCTGCCTTTAGATGGTTTCACAATCAAATCTTATTTCATATCTGCACCTCCTGACACATTAATCACGCCGCTCTTGGCTCCTGTCAGTGCCGACGACGTGGTGGTGAAGCTCGGCGGCAGTCAGCTGACGCTGGACTACCTGGAGGAGAACGGCTTCAATGAACCCATCCTGGTTCAGAAGAAAGACGGTTTGGGGGTGTCCATGCCTGCCCCCACCTTCTACATCAGCGATGTGGAGAACTATGTTGGTAAGGACCTCGGTGACTCTACATCACTGCTGTTACTTCTATTACTACTGTTACTGCAACAACTTCTTTACTACTCCTGCAGTTACTACTACTGTTACAGCTACTATTAGCACTGTGGCTGTGGTATCAATATGACTACTTCTACTCAGTGTACAGCTGCTGCCACAGATGTTTCTAACAGTACTACTTCTGCTGCCACTGCTGCATAAATCTCTTGTACCTATTACTACCGCTATTACTATTAATTGCTATTACTACTGCTGGTGCTCAGGTTCAGCAATTGCTTCTGCTTCTATTACTGCAATAATCAGTACTATTATTTCTTCTCATACTACCACAGATCTGTGTTTTATCTACAAGTACTGCCTTATTACTGCTGATACTGATCAACAGTAGGATTTGTAACCAAAACATTCACTCCTACTTTTACTGCTAATACCTCTACTAACAGTACTTGTATTGCTGCTATCACTATTAACTGTATCTTTTTATGCAAAAAAAGGACAAAAACATTAGAGAAAGATAATGGCACTACGTACAAAGACACACAAATCCATTTTACTTGCAAACTACACAATCGATTTTGTCTCAACAAGGCAGACAATGCTCATGTTTGTGTGTATATGTATAAATTGTATGTGTATCTATTACCACATATGAGCTGGTCACTTTCAGCCGTCTGCCTGTTCAAATTAAAATTGTTACTGCTTTAGTTTTTAGTATCTGTCTGTCCAGGAAATGACCAAACCAAACAGTTTTCACTTTAGTTAAGGTTTGTCCTTTAGATGGCTGGTAGATGTTGTTTAATGATCATATTATATCATTCAGACTGTATTATCATTACAATTGGTGTTTGAAACTCTCTTTTCCCAATTTGCACCAAAAAAAGTATCATAGCTGGCAGTTCCTACAAAAGAAAATCCTATTTCTTGCTCATTCCACAGCTAACCATAACTGGTAGCATCACAACCAATTCGAGATTTATGGCACGAAAATATTTGATTTGATTCTACAGTGAAAGTGAAAGAATAGCCAAGTTTGGAATACAGAGTCTACATTATTATTATTTAAAATGTTTAAATTATAAAATAGCAGCACAATCTATCTGTCTGTCTGTCTGTCTGTCTGTCTGTCTGTCTGTCTGTCTGTCTGTCTGTCTGTCTGTCTGTCTGTCTGTCTATCTATCTATCTATCTATCTGTCTATCTATCTATCTATCTATCTATCTATCTGTCTAGGACATGTTAATGACTGTTTCTTGTCCTGCTGCTGCTACTAAAATAGCTGATACTAGTGTAGCTTTAATTAATCTTACAGCCGGGGATTAAGTTGGGATTTGTGAGGAAGGGAGATTTATCCAGTGAGGTCAGTACAGTAGAAACACTATCTATCCCTAGAAAGCAGTACCAGTGAAAAATGCTGCGTTTGGTGCACGTGGATTGTCAGGAGGAACAACAGGTCTTTTCTGGGAAAGTAGTATAGAAGTAAACACAATTTTCAAGCTGAAAAATTCAATTCCTTCCATCTGCTCTGTTTTGGTGAAATTGCAGAGCCCGAAGTGTCACATTAAATCTGTCTAAATAGCCAATTTTATGTGCTTTTTTAGCTTTTGGTGAATTTTAAATGAATGTGAAGAAGTTTATTCTGTAAAGCTCCAGAGGTCAAACATATAACATCCTAAATATGTTGCAGTATGTACACTGTCTTCAACTGAACTGTGTTTTTCATCATTAGACTGTTTATTACCCTATATGTATTCACTGAAGTGATTAGATAAGTTGCACTTCTGCAAATGTTATTGCATTTAAGCAGCAAAAACGAGAACTCCCATTAAAATTCTCTGTAATGATCCACCTGATACACAAGACAAAAAGAATAGAGGAAACTACATTCTGAATTTTGCTGAAGAAAAGCTTAATTTATCCTCAGCATGACCTTTTTGGTCCCTGTGATTTCACTGTAGAAGCTATGAATCTGTGCACAGCAGCTCAGCCTGACCTTAGAAAAGCATTTAGGTTATTAAGGTGATGTTAGATTGAGATGAAATGTCAGAAAATGTAAATAATTAATGAAGCTGCTGCTGCTGAATAAATTACCCCAGCCCCTCCCTTAGTTTGGACTCAGTGTGGATCCTGCTGCTGTTTGATGCAAACTTTTAATAAAGTCAAAGAAAAGAAGGCAACAGTTTACTTTAAACTTCTATTTACTGCTTCTGCTTAAAGTAAGATGAAGTTTTAAGACTCTCGTCAAACTGTATGACAGATACTTGTTTCTTAAATCATCAATTTTGTGCTCTTTGAGACTGATTCTTAATCACTCACTGACTTTGCACACAATCTCAAAATTATTAACCCTACAAAATATGAATATATAACCCTAAAACTCCAACAAACTCTCTTCTTAATGCGATTTTCTTTCTCATTTGAACTAATGAGCTCATTTAATGTAATGATCTTTAATTAAATACATTTAAAGCAGTTCTTGCTGCCCTGCTCAGATGTTAATTACTCATTTATCTGATGCTAATTCAGCTGCTTCTTTATTTTGTTTCGTATTTTTTCGGATTTTTGTTTTGTCCTGTTGTTGTTTTTTTCACAGAAATGACACATTTCTAGATCAGGTATATTGTCAAACAGTCAGATTCAGGTCTTAATTTGCTTTTGATCTAATATGTTTTGGCTGCATTGCAATTTTGTAAAATTGACTTACTTTAATTAAATCTATCACTGTTACCACTACTGTCACTGCACGATGTACAGTACTCTAAAATTACTGACACTGTGACCTTTTACTGTTTTTACTGCTGCTCTAATGCAACTATTGCTGCTCTCTATGCACAACTACTCATCCTAATGCTCAGAAGTCCAGAAATGTCTTCAAATGTCTAATTTTTAGTCCTAAAAAGTCTTTAATTTTGAAATGAGATGAGAAATCATTTCAACTAACATGAAAAAAGACAACTGGATAATCATTTTACACATTTCTGGAAAAGATTTCAAGCAAACTGCATGAAATTACATGACAGCATAAGTCGTTAAGCATTTGGAATATTACATTTTAATAAACTTTAGCTTTTTTTAAATACATTGCATCAGTATTTGACTCCATATCAGTATTACGATTGTTCAGTTTGCCAAGCTGACATCTTTTTAAGGTGTAAAAAGTACATAGATATCCTGTAATAATGTAAGAAATGTCTTCGTTTGCCAAGCACATTGAAGCTATGTTGAGCAGTGCTTTAAAATACAGGAGAAGGGAACAACAAATAAAGATATTATAAATTTGTATAAGCATTCTGCACATTATGTATGCACATCCTGACTGTTTTTGTTAAAGGTAAAGGCTGTGCAGTAAATAAACGCTGTGTACAATACTTGATTTTTAGTTGCTATACTGTCTGTTTTTCATTAGGGGGCGCTTGTGTTCTTTCCTGCCTCGATGCTGCTCCATGATGAGATCACTTGTTACACATCAGCAGTGCTCTGCTGCAGACATATGTTGCTAAACAGTTTGCTGTCTCAGGAAAATGTTTAGATGTAGGCTTGTTCGTTTTCCTTCGGCTTGTTTTTATCACGTCTTCCGTGTCGATTCTCAGGTCCTGACGTCGGCGTGGACGTTGTCGACGTCACCAAACAGACCGACAGCAAGATGAAGCTGAAAGAGTTTGTCGACTACTACTACAGCACAAACAGAAAGAAAGTGTTAAACGTCATCAACCTGGAGTTCTCTGACACAAGGTACCAGCAGTCTGTTTGATGGTGAAGTTCTGAAAATCGCAGTTTCTCGAGTGGTTTGTGAAGATGCCAGCCTCATGGAAAACTCGTGGTGCTGATTTCTTTTTCTGTTTGTCTGGGACAGGATGAACAGCATCGTGGAGAGTCCACAGATCGTGCGGCGGCTGTCTTGGGTAGAAAACTACTGGCCTGATGACGCTCTGCTCGGGAAGCCAAAAGTCACCAAATACTGTCTGATCTGCGTTAAAGACAGCTACACAGACTTCCACATCGAGTGCGGCGGTGCCTCCGTCTGGTACCACGTCCTAAAGGTCCGTCACACATTCTGTTTTCGACCATATGCTAAGTCATGATGACAAATCTGTCTTTTCTGAACTGATAGCTGCACAACTCTCACTCCTTCTCTCACATGAATCTTGTTGCATTTGCAGGGAGAGAAGATCTTCTTCCTCATCAAGCCCACCTCGGCCAACCTGTCGTTGTACGAGCGCTGGAGATCGTCGTCCAATCACACCGAAATGTTCTTCGCTGACCAGGTGGACAAATGTTACAAATGCACCCTGAAGCAAGGCCAGACCCTGTTCATCCCGTCAGGTCAGAGCTCCTCGCAGCTCATGAACAGTAATAGAAATAACCGAGGGTGAGATCTGAAGGGAAAATGATGTAAAATATATATATAAACCTAAATATATTTAAACCTCTGCAGCCCTGATGGGTTAAACCTGCAAAAATGTATTGGAAATTCTACAGGAGATCCCAAACATGTTGATTAGATGCCTGAAAGAGACTTAATCAGTCAGAATGCCGCTACTTTCTTCTTTTCAGTATTTTATTTAACTGTAAATTTAACATAATCACGTACAGATGGTTTGGCAAAACAATCAATTTAAAGTTTAGATTAACTAACTTTCAGAGAAATACAGTTCAAATGGCTTCAAGTGCCCAAAGTCAGATATGGCAGCATTTCAGGATGATTCATCATTTAGTTTCATTTTTTTTTTTTTTTGTAGTTCATTAGTGTTTTGTCTAACCAGATTCTGTTAAAAAAAAAAAAAAAAGCTAAAAATGCTACACTTACTAGTCATGTGACAAATATTCAGGGACTTTTCAGCTGAACTGGGCTCAACTGCAGGCTTTGTTTACACTGAGCAGATAAATAGTTAAATATATATATCATGTAGAGCCATTAAGTCAACCATTTTTCATAGTTTTTTTAAAATGTATTTTTGGCATCATACCTTTGTTATGAGTTCTCTCTACTTTTAGCCACAATTGTGCTGCTTCCATTGACGTGCAGGGCTTTATATTGCAGTGAAAAAATAATCCTAAAAATGCGAGAACTCCCACAAAATGCTCAGAGTTTAGAGGGTTAAACTGCCGTTCAGAGCTGTTTCCTCATACACTTTTAAGCATGATTTCAACTTGCCTGCAGCCTTTGGTCCAATGCAAGCATTTAATAATAAAGCCATAGTTTACTTCACTGGACTTTTCTCAGGATAGATGTGTGGCAAAAGGGAATCTGAGAGCTTAAAGTAGTTTTAAAAAAAAAACTGTATTGTGTTCTGGTAAATATCCTGCATATATTCACGATCTGATCATCTTATCAAACTAAATAGAACAGGTTTCAGAAACTATAAATATTCATAATACTTTTAAATGTTTTCAAAAGCTGTATGATGAATTCTATAAAATATAGTTGATGTGGCTCAACAGTAAAGTGCAACAAGTACTTTTCCTTTCTAGTTAGCACTTTTTTATTAATCAGATTTTTTGCTGTCTCCTCAGGTTGGATCAATGCAATACTTACTCCGGTCGACTGCCTGGCGTTCTCTGGACACTTTGTTCACAACCTGAGTGTGGAGATGCAGATGAGGTTCGGACACATTCACCCCTTTATGCTGCCTTCTCTTTGTTCTGTTTGGTATTTGGCCTTTTATTCAGTGTTTTGATTGCTCCGATCCTCTGTGCCTCCTGCAGACAGCCATGTCCTAATTTGGGGGGGATTTAGTGAGACTTGAAGGCTTCAGCGGATAGTACTCAGTAGTTTCCACTGGATCTTCATCTAGGAGTTGTATTTAGCTCCATATTCCACCAAATCTGTTTATGAATTCCCCTCATTTAGAAATACCTTGTGAATTACATCGTTTGTTGCCATAAACCTGTTGGTAACGCATGACACTGTTTAGCTGCAACATCTTGGTTTATCCTCCTCAGAGCGTATGAAATCGAGAAGCGGCTAAAGGTCAAAACTCTCACCCCTTTCCCCAACTTCGAGACGGCGTGCTGGTATGTGGGACGACACCTCCTCGAGCGATTCAAAGGTGACCTTTTAAATCAGCCTGATGTATTTATAATTTTTTATTTTTTTTTCGCTCTAATATGTGGTATTTTAATGTAAACTTACATCCTCATTTAACTCACCATTTCTCCAGAGGAATGCACGAACCCAGAGAAAACACAAACACTGTCAGAAAGGCCTTTTTTTTTCCAGGCACCACATTCGGCATTGGGCTGCATGTCTGCTGCACAGATGAGGAGCTGGATGCTCTAATATTATTTCAGTCATTAAATCGGTGAATCGCAGAGTTCACAGATGATTAGCTTCAAAAGGTTTGGCCCAGCTAGAATCACTTGCTCCATTACAAGCCTGTGTTTAAACTCCCCTCAGCTGGATTGGGCCAACTGTTTATGTTTCCAGTATTTTCTGTGTGTGTGTGTGTGTGTGTGTTGAAGTCAGATTGCTGTTGTGTGTGGTGCACGCCACTCCCAACCCATAAGGGCTCACCATTAATATACCATTATTATCATTACAGTATTCTTCTTTTAACTTCGAGGTCATCTTTTTCGCTGCACGAACGAGGCCGAGTTCCCTGCTGCTGCTTTTTTGCCTTGATCTTATTAACGATTTCCTGTTGTGGTCATCTATCCGCTGCAGTTGACAGCGGTAGTTAGCTCTTAAGACAGTTTTCTGCCTTTATAGTGAAATTAAAAAGTCCAGATTCAGTCTGAATTTGCATAATTTGACATAAATCAGGATTCTAGTTGCTGCAGCTCAGTCTAGACCACTAAGACTTTGCCAAAACTTTGAGAAGTCATCAAGCCTTCTGGAGTAGTATCGATGGGTGATTTTGTGTGTTTGCAGTTAAAATTGGGTGATATTTAAATGCCGATATACCAGTTAATATGGCAGCTGGTACAGTTTGTCCAGCAGAGAGCGCTGAAGGTTCAGTTTTAACTGTCTTACTCCAAGTCACAAAAGGTTAAAAAGTCCATCAACTGCGTTTGTTATTCGTAGATATACTGTCAGTTACAATAATTAGTTCTTTTTTAAACCCTCAGATATTGATAACCGGTATCAGTCAGAGTAGTTTGAACTCTTTAATGGTGCCTTATCAAATACACATTATGCCTTTTAATCTAGTCAACGTTCTGTTTATTTTGCTGAGGTCACTACAATCATGACTGCAAGAACTTCAGATTTAATGAAAGAAAGCTGATTTTTCCGCCACTAAACCTTTGTCAGAGTTAATGCCTTGCATGATGTTAAACAAGACACACTGCAGCTTTGGCATGGAAATGTATGTGAGATGCAGTTGGAGTACCCAAGGTTCAAACATGTACAACCTGGAGGCACGAGTGATTGCAGGATATTGAAAGTGTCTTGTGCAGAAAGAAGCAGCCTTCATCCATTCATTAGATTATAATTTGAGCAACCTACAGCTCTGCCCAACTGGACAGCAGAAGAAAACATTCACACTTCTCCAAAGCCCTTCTTACTTCACACACATACATATGGATTCCTTCATCAGTCATCCAAACCTCCAGATTGGGCTTTTTTTCTAAATTCTAACTTTATCTCCAAAGGATACAGGGGCTGTTATTTGCTGTTGAATGAATTAGCATGTTAGCTTTTAAGACATAAATAAATGTTAGAAGTATTAGTTTAAATTTGGCGATTAGCCCTTATTAATTCAGCCCCTGGCCGCATATTTGGGGTGTGGTTGTTTTTAGAGGGTTCGTTGTAGAATCACTACTTCCTCCACTGTAGAAAAATTAGTATTTCAGAACTGTGTGCTTCCATCTTTGACTGCTGACATAAGTTACAACCAAAGTGTGTCCAGCAGTGACTGAGGTGTGGAGACAGTATGGAGGTCCTACTTCCTACACTTCTTGATCTATATCTATCTAAAATAAATTTCTAGCTAGCTATGTTATCACTTGCTTCCCACTTAGGTTAGTTGTGCTCTTAGCTTGCTAGCTAGCAAGTAAGGATTTACTTCGAAGTTTGATGCTAAGCTTCAAACCACAAACTGAGAACCAGATCACTCCCAATGTCAATTCCAGTTTATTGCGCTTAGCACTTAATGTAGTAGTTCACAATAAATCACACTGTTAATTAAAGGAGCAGTCCATAATTATTTTTATGTACAATTTCTGAACAGAAGTCTGCAGGTAATTCTGTGACATTAGTCAGTTAATGATGACATACACATACGCTCAAATCAAAACTAGCCACAATAAGCAGAACAATGAACATTATAACTAATGCGAAGAAGGGCTTTGTTCTTTTTTTAGTCTAATTTAAACGAATTTTGTAGTCTTAATTCACAAACATAAAGGGGGTGGGGTTTATGACCTCTACTGTAAGCAGCCACAAGGGGGTGATACAGATACTTTGGCTTTATTTTTAGGGAGCATGATGTGCAGTCACACATACCTGCATCATAATAATTTGACAATTGGAAAAGATTTTGAAATTACAGGTGCTGCACAAATCATATATACAAAGTTAGCTTGTAGTTTTTTTGCAAAGTGAATAAATTTAAACCAGCTGTCATAAAAACAGGAAAACACAAATATTTTAGAAATCTGTGAAAAGCTTGCATCAAGCTAAGAGTTGTATTGTTACTTATTAGGAAATTAACAAACTAAATAGTCCTTATTCACATGTATTAACCAAAGATCTTAATATTTTCTATGACCTCCTTTGACCCTGATAACACCTTTCATTCGTGCTGCCATTGTTTTTATGTACTTCTTGATAATTTCTTTTGTTTTTGAGTTCCAAATAGTTTCTAGCTGTTATTTTTGAATTAAATAAATCCGTTCAATCAAAAACAATATAATGTGCTTTACTATTTTTTTCAGCTTTTTTGTAAAACAGTAAATTTTAAAATTCACGGCTAACAACAATATTTATATTTTAACATTAAAGATATCATTTTGATTATAGAGCTTGCACATACTGATGGATTAACCATTACAGAAACATAAAAAGTATTTTGGTTATCAGCAATACTGTTAATTTAGGGCAGCAACAGCAATTTTTTAAGCACTGTTTGCACAGTCCTGTATACAGTAGCTTGTACTAATACACAGTATACTGTATAGTCATTAGTTCATTTTACTGCTAATAGGTGAACAAAATCCAACATCACCATGATACATACCAAACCTACTGTTATATTTGACCTTTTAGTGTTTTAGCTGATGCACAGTGAGTGAGCGGGATGAAGTTTACTTTATTCCTCAAGAACTTTAACAAGCCACTTATTTAGGTATCAGGACAGTTTGTCTAAATACACAGAGTCTCTCTCCTGTACACCGAGGAGTGCATTATCTTCACTCGGTGTCTCTTTATAACAACACAGATTGAAGTGTCAGCTCATCTATTCTGCTGTTTGTGAAAGGCTTATTCAGTCACATCCTGTAAATCTCTGCTTCACGTCGTGGTTTGTGTTTTTCTTAGGCTAATGGCTCCGACTTCTCGGCGTTTAAAAGTCACGATTCATTCAATAATAACATTTGCATTTCTTCCTCCGTAGGTTTACATAAAGCAAATAAGCAACCAGCCCCATACCTGATACATGGTGCCAAAATCATCAATGGAGCGTTCAGAGCTTGGACTAAAAAACAGGTGTGGACACATCATCAATACAGATAGCCACTGTCAGTTGTGTGTTGATAGCAGTGTAAATGTTTTGTTTGCTTCCCTTCTAACAGGCCCTCCTGGAACATGAAGATGAGCTTCCAGAGAACATGAAACCATCACAGCTCATTAAGGATCTTGCCAAAGAGATCAGACTGTCAGAGGTATTTTTTATTTGGCATTAAAGGTTTGATCTTTTGTTGGGTTTGCAATGTAAGAGTCCGATATTTTGATTACTAATGGTCAGACTTCTATTTAGTCCAGAGGATGATCCCTAATGTTCTGTCATCTCTTTCAACCTTTGAATATTCAAGGTTTTCAAAGGATGAACCTTTTCCATTTTGAACGCTCAATGAACTCTCAATAATTAAATTTACTCACAAATTGCATAATACAAAACACAAAAGAATAAAAAAAACATCATCAATCATTTGCTCTCCCTCTGGTGTCAGCCACAGAACACACCAAAAGTACAAAATAGAGTTTTAGCCTCTGTATTTGTAGCTGTAGAAAATTTCACATTATGTTCACACGCACAGTCATAACAGTATAAAAACTAACAAATGTATTCACGCCAAAAGGTTTTCTGTCCTTTACTTTTTTTTTTTGCTAATGAAACTGAAAAAAGTGCAGTTCTACAACATACTGCTAATATTAAATGTTCGGCACAAAAATTGCAACCAAAAAGTGGCACTTGTTGGACTTTTACCACCAGAGTAGTATTTTAGGCACTACTTTTGTGTACAATTGCTTCCAATTCCTGCCCGTCATATGTTAACGCAGATTCAGGCCAGCTAAATAGTTTTTTCCAAACAGCAATTCATACGCGTTGTTCAAGAAACCTTTTTAAAAACACTTACTGTATGTAGTATGAGTTTAGACACACATGAAGAAAATTCTTTGACAATGAATTTTGCTAGTATTACTCCAGAGGACGTATCGTAGTGTCATTTGTGTGATGTTTTCTAAGACCTAGATTAATCTTAACTTCTCCAACAGGCTAACATATACACATATACCTGTATTCTGTTTCGGATTTTACAGAGTAATGAGAAGCTAATATTGCTGGTTATTGTCGGTATACTACATGTCATGTTTTAGAGGGTTACAAAATAAAAAGTCACGTTTCTCTGCTTTTACTTGCAGAATGCAACAAAAGCCATTAAGAGCGAGCCCAGCATTAAGGTACCAGTGGAGGAACCGCCATCCACCCACTCCGAGCCCGAGGAGGACATTTCCCCGGCACACGTCCCCTCGCCCAGCAGAGAGAAATCCAGAAAGAAAGCTTCCAAACCCCCCAAGCCTCCAAAGCCGCCCAAACCCCCGAAGATGCCCAAAGCCCCGAAGCCTCCGAAGATGCCGAAGGTAAAGGAGGGAGGAAAGAAGAAGGCGAAGAAGACGAAAGAACTGTCTCCGCCTCCTAAACCCTCCAGCTTCGCAGCACTGGAGTCCCACGCGAAGGACATCTTGAGTAAAATGGACCAGCCGAAGAAGGCGAAGGTAAGGAGATGGTGATGTTAACGTGAATGTTATTTTGTGGAATTATTGCTTGCAACCATAATTTTCTATCTCTCTGAGCCTTTTCCAGCAGAAAGTCTGTCAAATTTTAGCCACGCACACATATTGCCCTACAAAGACAGAACGCTGTAACAACATATCTCGTCAAAGTTGAGACTAGGAATTGTTATACAATCAAATGGGCAATTTCTAGCAAAAAAGCGCACAGAAATTTCATGAGAACAAACAGAGCTGTAAACCAAACTGCAGTGAATGTGCTCTGACTAACAGTAGCTGGTTAGTGAAATATCTGAAGCTAAAGATATTTTCTTGTTTTCTGTGCTGTTATTGTTTAATTTGAAAATAAATAAATAAAATATATATATATACATTTTAAAATTTAGATTTAGAATTTTGTCTTTATGATACATAAGTAATACAATAAAAAAATAGAACAGGGAACTTCAGTCCTGCTTAAAGTTAACTGGCCTAGTTAGCAGGGTGGCTAGCTGCTTTCTGTGCAGCCTCTGACTCTAATATTAACATAATATTCTTAGATAAAGAGAATTTATTAGTTTTTCCTATTTTTTTGCTATTGAAATTGATGTTTGCAAACTCTTAGTAGTTGACTTTAACTTTTGTCTTCATGCCACATAAATACAAAACAATAAAAATCGTAAATTATGTTTGAAATAAAAAGAAACCCCAGTAATGCTAAAAGCTAACCAGCCTAGTTAGCAGAGTAGCTAGCTGCCTTCTCCAAAGCCTCTGACTTTATTATTCACCTACTATCCTTAGCTTCAGGTAATTTTCAATTTTTACTTGATTTTTAGAATTCTAAAAATATATATGTTGATATTTTACAATCTTGATTTCGACTTTTGTCTTTTTGCCACTTAAATAATACAAAAAAATCTTAAATTACTTTGGTGAAATAAAGGAACCCCAGTCCTGCTAAAAGCTAACCAGCTTAGTTAGCAGAGTAGCTAGCTGTCTTCTCTCCAGCTTCTCACTTTAGTATTCACATAATATCCTTAGCTTCAGGTAATTTTCAGGATTTCCTTGATTTTTTTATATATATATATATATATATACATGTAGATATGTATATATATATTTTTATATATATATATATATATATATACATGTAGATATGTATATATATATGTTGATGTTTTAAAATCTTGATATTGGGTTGTGTCTTTATGCCACATAAATGACACAATACAAATCTTAAATTAACATGGAGAGAAAAAGGAACCCCAGTCCTGCTAAAAACTAACCAGCCTGGTTAGCTGAGTAGCTAGCTGTCTTCTCTGCATTCTCTGACTTCATAAGTCACATTATTTGATGCATTTAAATGTCTTTACATCACATATTTAAATATATTTTAATATTAATTCATTAACCTAAGTCATTAATTTTGATGTACAAAAGAACTGAAGAAGAAACAACACCATGTTTTGCTTGTAGATGCTATGTTTTTCCTTTCCCTTTTCCTTTTCCATCTAAGGTCTGTAACAGTGATTAATATTCAGCACCAAATGAAGGTGTTACAGGCTATGAATCTGCTACACTGTTCAGCCAAACTAATTTTCTGTACTTCACTGTTTCTGTAGTCACAGCTCACTGCCTTTGTAGGCTAGCACTTTAATGGATTTTTGGTTAATAATTCTGTCTTTCTTTACACTCCATTTTTCAGGCTGTTAAGAATGTTCTAAGCATGTCAGAGAAGGAAATATCAAAGCAGAACAACGTGGAGAAGTTTGAAATCAGAGAGCAGAATAAAAATAAGACTGAAGCAAAATGGAAGTATAAGGTAAGATCATTTCAGCTGACAAGTTTTGTCATGATTTCAAACTAATGGCTGGTTGTTACGGGCCAAAGTAAATAGTATCACAATCTGTTAAAAGTTAAAACAAACTGAAGGCTTGGTGTTCTTTAGAAAAGACATTGTGAAGGTTACAAGCTGAGCAGCTGAACAGAAAAAAAACCACAGGATCATCCAAAAGTGATTTGCACACTTCACTTCAAAGCAATCAGGAAAAATAATGATGTGGCCCAAGTCGCACATTTGAGGCCTGCAGCTCATCAGAGCTGCTCCAGAAACATCCACCCTCCCTGAGTTTACCTAATGGAATTACACCACGTCCATATCCAGCGCGTTCCATTTAAGTATTTACACATGCTCACATCTTAGAAAAGTTTGTTGTATGATCACTGCTGAACAACAGGGGAAGCTTTTTTGGAACAAAAGAGTAATTTTGTTGAACGGAAGACATTAGAGGGCTTTACTTTCATGGAAAATTCAATGCCAAACTGCTGTGGAATGTTTGCAGCCTCCAAGGATCTCCATCCAACTGCTCCTTCACATCGGGCCAAACATTTACAGATGGAGAAGAAACCCTGTGAGATGTTTACCAAGGTCACCGGAGACCACGTCTTCACTTGTGATCGCTGTTAATTCATGTAAAGGCTCACAGCTCCTCTGTGCTCTGTGTGCACTTAAATTAATCCTGTAAAACATGTTAGCATTGATTTTAAAAATGCATATGACGATGGGTTTCAGTTTACACTGCGTTGTCGCATGCTTTTAATGTTTGGAGGCAAAATTGTTGAGGAGAGAATATTTAAAACTGTGTGTTCTTAGATTTCAGTTATTTACACAGTCTGCTCAGTGGTCACTTTGATGGCAGCCCTTTTACATTCCTCTCAGATTTGGTTTGGTGTAAATTGGGTCAGAAAAATGGCAAAAGTGAATATGACCCGTAGGGATTGCCATCATGATACACTTACTCATTTAACAGCTGTGTATTTATTTGGAGAGTTGATTAGACAATTAATTCCAAAACTTTGTTTTTAGTTCGGTCATTTCATTTTTTAGCAAATTACAGGTTTCAAATTCCTAACACGTTCACCCTAATGTGTCAACTTGACATGATAAATCCTAAAATATGTGAGCTTGGATTTTAGACTTTGAGGTTCCAGTATTGTTTAATTGAGGCTGATATAACAGAATAAGTAGAAGGGAAATATACAGGCAAGAAGAGATGATTGGTGTTTACTTTAAATGCATTATTTAAGGTACATTAATCAAGATACAAAAAATTAAATTTTATCACAGTGATGATTCATTATTATTAGCCGTTATTGGTTTAATTTACACTGTCGGCAAAAGACTAATATTTAGAGAAAAAGAAAGACAGACGTTTTATTATTTTTAGCCAAAATGACTTGAACAGACACAAACAGATCTACACAAATGAAAAGTGCTGATTCCACATTGTGAAACCTTACTGGTACCCAAAAGATGTAGGATTTTTGAAGCCAGTACCAATACTGATTTCAAAAATTAAATACAATCCAGGAGGAGAATATGTAATCCGATATTTTTGTTTGAAGAAATTTGATAAAAGTTTGTTAAATGAAAAATGTTAGTTACATTGTCAAAATCTTTTTTTATACTGAGCAAGATGTTTTTTCAGATATTAAACTTACCAAAATAGTGCTAATGATACATTTTAAAGGAATAATTTCAAGTTAAATTAGATTAGTATCAGTGACAACTAATAGGTACATTATGTCATATGTTAAACATTAGCCTATAAATCCTCAAGTCTGTATTCTGACCATAAAAGCGGCATTTTTTCACTTGAGGAGCAGCAAAACTCGCTGTAAACACAACATTGGCTTTTGCCATGTTTGCTAACAGAGTATATTTAAACTCATATTTTATTCCATTTTATAAATAGCTCTGTTTTGGTCTCTACCAACCCCTTAAAAGGCCTCTTTCTCTTTAGTTCTTTACCAGCTAGTGAGTTTCTAACTTTGTCACTATGCAGGCACTATATGTTGGGTTTTTTGGAGTTTTTTCAGTTAAATAAAAAGGTTGGCGATAGTGGAGTTGGGGACTGAGAACTAGAACAATGAGCTAAAGACACTAAATTACTCTTTTACTTTACATTTAGTCCTTTGAACCTTTTATAGCAGCTCAAATACTTCTAAGGGCAACTTTAAAAGTTACCTCAACTAAGCTTAATTTGACTTGATGCTGATTTAATGTACTTATTTGACACTCTTTTCTTTTGGACGTTACAGAACAGTAAACCAGATTCCCTGCTGAAAATGGAGGAGGAGTGCAAATTTGACAGAACCCCGCTGTCAGGCAATAAAGACAGATTCAGCTTTACTATGTCTCACAGGAAAATGCCCAGGTATGTATGGAATGGCTGTGATTGCTGTATAAATGTTTCACGGTAGGTCTTTGAAGAGAAGGGCCTGTCAGCCTTCTCATGTGGTGAGTTATGGTGATTACCGAGCTATGTGGCTATCAGCGCCGCATCCATTAGAGCTAATTCAAGGACTTCTCACTGTGAGTGCCTGGCTGAGCCTCGTCACTCGCTTATTGTCTTGCGGTTTGCCTTTCAGCTCCAAGACGCTGAAACCTCAGACCAACTCAAGTGTTTTTGGATCATTACAAAACCTAAAAGAGGACAAAACCAAGCCAGTGAGAGACGAGTATGAGTACGTCTCAGATGAAGGGGAGCTGAAGATTGACGAATTCCCCATCAGGCGGAAAAAGAACACGGTTAAGAGAGATCTTTCCTGTGAGTATTGTGGAGCTGCTCGTGTAGTGTTTCACTTTATCTAAACCATCATCGAGGGCTGGGTAGGAATCTTAACACTTTCTGAGTATCCACTTGAATTGTATCGAAAAGTGCCAAAAATTTACTCGGTGTCTGACTTTAAGTTTACTTAGCTGTAAGCTGTGATCTGATATTTCCTGGTTCAAATCAAGAACATATTCACGTGTTTGAGGACATTTTTCAGCCACGAAAATTTCATTCGTAACACTGATGCATTACACAGTTTGACATATTTCGGTACATTTAAACGTTATGAAACTAGCCTTGCTCCAGACCTAAATTAGAGCCCTACGTTTGAATGTTTTCTTAATGCCACTCCTTCCTGCTTCTGCCAAATTTCTAACCATTACCGCCTGCAATGTGTGTGTTCCTTTCCCACCCACTCTGGCAATTTGCGTGTCCACTCATGCCGGCACCCACCAGCATTCATTCCTTCACAATACGTAGTTATACTGACTTTATGTCTTCTCCCTTCCCACAGGGAAAACAGATTATTTTACTGCGTAGTATTCCTAAAGTAGACCATGAATACATAGAAAATAACAGACCAGTTATCGCCTCAACCTCAGAGGTGACCAGTTCTTTTCCACCTTTTAACAGTAACTACTGAGAAATTAATCCAGCTGTCAAACTTGTCTTGCTTTGCTTTGTATAGTAAAAACCCCGCTTCAGGCTTTTTATCAGCTTCATTTGTTGACTTCAATGTAATAATAACTGTATTAAATCCCTGGACACACAGTTTGTATTTTGAGAACTGTGATAGGATCCTTTGAAAATGCAGGACCCTTAATCCCAATACAGTCCCTTATTCTGAATCACATCTGTGATTTGTTTATCAGTTCATACTGTAGATTTGCTGTTGGATCACAGAATGGCGACGTCATCTTCCTTCATACCTAGCTAACTAGCAAAACAGAAACAAATCTGTGTGTGTGTGTATAGCTAGTGCTAGCTCAGTTTGTATAGCTAGCTAGTAGCTGTAACTAATTATGCAAAAAATTAAAAATGGTAACAGACAATGAGACTGGAGAAGAGAAGATAGACGGTTTTTTGGGGGAATCCTGTGGGGTGACAGGATTCATGTGGGACTCCTGGTCGATGGGAGTCAATTTTATTATTCACTACATGACAGGAAAAATGTTAATAAGGTTGGTTGGGACAGCAATCATAAAAACAGATCTGAGAAAGACAACGTTACAATGCAGAATAATGAACAATGATCTGATTTCTGGCAAATCTGAAGTTTTAAGTTCCTAAGAGTCAAGAATGATGGTGTTAATGGTCTGTGGCTGTTTGTAAGACTAGTAAGTAGGTATTAAATACAGCACAAACATCCCAAAAACTAAGCATCAAGTGACCGGCACTGGACAAGAACCTCTTTTGACTGAGTATTTTAGTTGGTCGGGGATGAAACAGTTACAAATTCACTCTAGCGTTGACCTCTAATTGATATAGCTGTTCAGGGTGCTTTTAAAAAAAAGATTTTTAATTAGACATAACTATGAAGTAATTTTTTTTTTTTTTTAAAATGCTCAGAATATTAGCTACCACAGCTTATTTGTTGTCTGAAAATGTAGAGAGTGATTGCAAATCGAGCCCATGAAGGGAAGTAGTGTAAGGAAATGACAATTCATTCTGACTGTCAGGCCAGTTTGAACTGTGTGAAATTACCAGAATGTGTTGTTTAAAAACAATGAATTGTTTTGCAATGAGTACCAAAGGTCAGGTATTGTATTACACTGATGAAGCATAATGAATTTATTTTTTCCTCAGTTTTGTCAGACATCAGAGAACCCATTCAACCAGCCAAAAAGCCAAAGTTCCAGCCCTTTGTGACCAAGGTACGTATCACTTTGCATCACCTAAAAGTAAGAGTGCTTAAAACAAATAAATACCACATTTATAAGCACTGAAAGGGATACACTCTTAATTTATAGTGATTTCTGGCTGTTGCTCCAATGGTGGTGTGTAGTTTGAATGTGCTTAAAAAAGAAAAGCGTCTACCAAGTGAATGTGAAGTAAAACAATGCTTTAGACAATAATCAGATGTTATGAGTTTTATTTAAGTAACTGAATACCTAATTCCTGAACCCCAAGTAGTTTCTGGCCGGTTTTGCTCCTGTCAGATTTTTTTCACAGTTTTTTCTTCATTTTTCACTGCAATATTAAGTCCTGCACCTCCATGGAAACAGCACAACTATGGTTAGAAGTAGAGAGAAGTCAAAAGCCTTATCGGTGCAGTACAACTAAGATATATTAGCATAAACCATAAAAAACTAAACTAAAGTTGAATTTCTTTGGTATTAGTCTAACAAAAATTAGGAAAAAATGGAATCTTGTGGGGAAAAATGGTCGCTCCGCTTGCTATAGACATGGTTTATTTTGGGCAGATTTTAAAATTTGACATGTTAAATAAATATGAGTTTGTGCTCAGATTTGGTTATTTTAGTTAAAACTGTCTCTGTTTTTACAGCTTTTACTTTTGAGATACTGTGTGATGGCGATTTCAAACTCACCAATGAGTTTTGGGGTTCAGAAGTTGTAATCTCATCATGAGTGCAAAATCATGCAATGCTCCTTTATTGCTCAGATTTAAGAAAAAAAAAGAAACAGGTAAAAAAAAAAAAAAAAAACACATTGTGTGTAAATGGGAGGAAGAGGCTCTCTAAGCTGTGGAACACCGCACACTGATGAGGGAAATAGTTGTGGTATGAAGGAAGGAAGAGGAAGAAACAGACTTAGACCAGATGCTCTAATGTTTACTAATGAGAGGTCACTGGAAACCATATCACAACCTTGATCTGCTGTTTCACTGGCTATTCTCACTGAGCCGTAGCCGGAGTCTTACACGTATCTGCAACTAGATCCAGGCCAGATTAACAGATGGACAAAACAGGCAACTACCCCGAGGATCAGATCCTGAGGGGCGCAGATGCCCTGGATTTATTGAATCTCTTTGTCTGTAATAGTGTTATTAAATTCAGAATAGTTGAAGAATATTATCAAGGGCAGATCCTGTATTATTATCTGTTTCATTTTTATGTGTCTAAATGTCCTATTTCTACTGAACAACCACAAAGAGAAGGTTGTCTTTTTCCTGGGACCTATTTCTGGGCCAAGTCATATGATTTAATACAAAACTGCATTAAAGCAGTAATTAGATACAGAAAAGTGAATACGCAGAGAATGAATTACTCAAATCCCAAGAAACCACTCTCACAACAAGGACATGGGAGGCAAATGTCTGGCCTTTTGATTCCATATTCCTCTTTCATGTTTGTTTCTCCGTCTTAAACCAGACCATGGACTCGTCAGATGAAGAGACTCTGCACATAGACACAGAGGCCAAACCTGAGGTGAAAAGTCGCAACTCTAAAGTGAAGAAAAAGGGCGGCAGCGCTGCAGGGATTCTTGACCTGCTGCAGGCCAGCAAGCAAGTCGGTGGAATTGACTACAGCGCCAACAGGTAGACCGACCCGACGCTGACGTCATGATTTTCTGCTTCTTCACTCCATTTCTTTCAACAACAGCGGAGCTTTCACTTCTAAACTCATTTGGGTTACAGAACATGCACAGCATTAATCTCTAAATGGCTCCCGCTGGACCTCCTTTCCTCCCAGTAAATGAATTTTAGGTCTCTTTAATGGGGCGAGTCACTGACAAACAAACGGTCCGCTCGACGACGACGTAATTGGATGAAGAAGCTGAATTTTATAACTTTGCTCAGAGCTGAAAAATCAACTAGCGACTGGAGCAACAGTTTATGCAGATCCTGTCAGCAGTTTGTGTTAAGTCTGTGTTTGTTTCATCCAGCGTTAATCTATCAAACAAGCTGCATGGCTCCGGGCTCTTCCCTTTGCCTTTTGCTGTTTGCCGTTTCGTTTGGCTCTTGATGGTCTATTTCCACCACACTGAAAGCTACAAATGAGCAATGAAAGAAAGAAAGAAAACATCGCTGAGAAATGTTAATTTCTCAAATAGTTTCGGTGCTTTGACGGAAGAATGAAGCTGTAGCAGTGTTTGATTGCTCATTGTTGCAGCTCGGCAGCTAATAGCTTAATTGGTGTGTGAATCCAATTTCCAAGAGGCTTCTTAAAGTAATCACAGGTCTTTGGAGAATATTTAGCTTTGACAGGTTCACTTTGCTCTTCCAGATTCCGCTCACTTTTTAATATTTTACAGGTGTGAACAAGTCCTCACATTCACATCGACCTAAAAGCCTTGTTCAGTTATTTCTCTCTTTCTCTTCACCCCTGCCAGTGTGTTGACTGCCGTGTAATGGCTGTGTTGTTGTGTATTTCTTATTGACGTACTTACAGTCAGCCACCTGCATCTCCCAGCACACAGGAGGCCATTCAGGGCATGCTGTCCATGGCCAACCTGTCGTCTTCAGAGAGCTTGCAGCAGCCGTGGAGCAACAGCCAGTCCAAAAGCAATAGCCAGTCGAAGAGCAACTCGCACAGCTCGCAGGCCAGCAAGAAGGCCGGCGGAGGGGCCGGCGGCGGCAACAACAGCAAGCGACCGACCAAACGTCTCCCGAAGAAGCCCAGAAAAAGCAGCAGTATTGAGAGTCTGGATTACGATGACGACCAAGATCACATGGACGCATGTTTCAAGGACTCGGATTATGGTAAGCAACAAAAGCTGACTTGTTCCTGAGATCCAGAGAAAAGATGTTAGAATTATGAGAAATGGTTCAGGTGATGATGAGGAGGATGGTACTACCTTTTTAATGTCAGGAATATGAGCTTTAATGTCAATACAAGTACAAATCTCAGATCTAGACTTTTACAAGAAACAGTATAACGTTATAACGAATAGAGAAACTTTGGAACCTGCCTTAGTCTCTTCCTCAATATCAAAGTAGTTCAAACTAAATAAGCAAATTTCCCTCAGGGATCAGTCAAGTATTTCTGATTCTGATTCTGAATTTAGTGATTGTTGTCAGTACATCCACTCATACACAGCAATAAAGAGCTGCTAATAGTTAATTCAGCAATCTTCACTGCCCAAAGTTAAATACATATCAATACTTATATCCCTGTAAAACTTTATTTTTGTTCACTCCACTGACAGCTTTTAACATGACATTTTCCAAAATGTTTTGTTACAAAAAAAACAGACAAACAAAAAACCTATAAATTTAGACTCTGTTGTCCTCTGTATAGTGATGATTGATACCCACTCCAACCTTTTCTTATTATTACTGAATCCACATCTTATAATTATGAGATCTCACAACGATGAGAAAAGATTTCTTCTCTCCCAATTATAAGATAGTAAGTCATAATTACAGAAGGTCTGTTCTTTTCTTTTTTAATTTGTGAATGTACAATGCTCCTGTACCAACTAATTTCAAAATAATTAGCCCTGTTTTAGCTTCCCTTCCCTGGTTCCATTTGTTTTACCACTGAGGTTAAGATTATACTGATCGCATTTAAAGCACGTCTTTACTTTGCTTGGTGTTACAATACACAACAGGACCCCTGTGCAATATCGCTGAAATGTCAAATCATTTCAAACTGTTTTGCTTCTTAATAATTACATTATTTCCTCTGAACTATCAAACTTTCTGAAAATTCAGGCTCCACAGTAGAAACTCTACCTGCAATCCATGAATTACAAGTTAGAAAACCTGTCATCATTGAGACAGAATCAACTACATTTATGATTTCTAATTAAAATTCCTCAGTTTTGGAGGAAATTCTGTGGCTGTGTTCATGACTACACCTGTAAAGAACTGCCAGAGGTATTGAAATATCTGATTGTGAGTCTTGACAAAGATGGAAAAGGATACAGGAAGATAGTTACCAACTACAAAATCTGTGCAAGCACAACTGCAGCAGTAATCAGGAGGTATAGACCAAGCCATACCACTAATAAGGACCACCTTAAATGATGCTGGACAGTGCATTGCTTGGACAGTTCAGCTCTGAAAAACATATGGACAGCTGCTTCAGACTTGGTACAGATTTTGTTAGGAGAAATCAGAGTTTATTTTTTAAGGTGGTCAAAAATCTGAGTTTCTGTGACAACTCAGACAGTGTGAAGGGTATAACACAGCATCAAAATGTTCAGACGGCATCCAAGAAAAAAGTCTTTGCTTACTCTTTGACAAACAACTGCAAGATGAAATTTTGCCAAAGAACATGACAAGAAGCCCCAGGGAATTTGTGTTTTCCATGTAACCTGGCCAGGACTACCACAGTGAACGTATTGTCCTGACAGTGAAGCACAGAGGTGGGAGTGTGATGACATGGGCCTGCATGATTGCAAAAGGTGTTGGGGAGATGAGGATGTGGATATACCAAAATACTCCCTGACAAGATGATTCAAAGTCTGCAGAAACTTGGCAAAAGAGGAATAAATTCACCATAACAACCCAAAGCACACTGCCAAAATCACAGAGGAGTTCCTAAACAAGGACAAAGTGAGAACTATAACATGGCCAAGTGAGTCACCTGACCTAAATCCAGTAGAGCACCTCTGAGGTAAAAGGAGAAAAGTGGAGCAACACAACCCCTCCAGCAAAGAGCAGCTGAAAAAAGTTTGTCTCTGAGGAATGACAGAAAATCTCCGCAGATATTTATGCAACATTTATCCTGCAGTCAGAGGCAGAAAAGTTCTGTTATCAAAAATAAAGCTGGACATACAAAGTATTGAAAAAATAAAAGATTTGACATGTCAAAAATGTAAATTTTACTGACTTTTGTTGCGTTTGAGTTCATGCTGTGATACATATGAGCTACTCTCTGACTTAAGGGTAGAAATTACTGTAAGGTGATACTATGTTGAGCCATTTGACACTGAAGCGATATTGCACTCTTACATTGTTTTGTTTTTTTAATTCTTTATTCAGGCCAGCTTAAAACTGCAGCCAGTCTACTTTTTTTTAAAGTCTTTCACTCAGATCTGTTCTGATTTGGTCTTTATATTTCATCATTAATTGTTTCTCCCATTTTGATCTTAAACATGTATTACTATTTATTGATTTAGAGGTTATTGTTATGGTTTAATTATAACTATCTTAGCAGAATTTACCTGCAAAGCCATTTGTAGCTGTATCTTTGTACAACGATCCAGAGAAACTATATTGACATAGAGCATTAAAACTGTGCATTTAAAAATCCAGCCTTTTCTTTAGTTTGAAAAAAGTCATATAAGGTACATAAGTTATATAAACATGTCACCCAGCCCTAATGTACAGCTGATCTGCTGTGGAAAAGATAATACAGTTTCTTATTTGAGCTAAAAACACAGCAGATGATGGCAGCTCAGCGAGGTCAGTCCAGAGTCACAGGGTTAAACTTTGAGCACAGTATTGAAAACAAACTTGTCCGCCATGTCAGATTCTCACTGCTGCTAACAGGTGCTGTTAAAATCAGACTGATGGAACAGCATGTGGGTCATTAATTGTAAATTTGTTCTGGAACTTTTCGTTAGGAGTCGATGATTGGAGCTCATGTTAATTTTTCTTGAGTTTTTCCCAAATCCACCCTTTTGTGTTGCTCTGGTATGGGATTCTTTTGTCTTTGTGAACATTGTCCAAATACAGCTGTTTGGACCCTCCCAGCTTGTTAGTAAGCCATTAACACGAATTCCGAACAGTTACTTTACACGCTGTTTGAACTTTTAATCACTGTCTAATTAGCTGTTTGCAAATTCTCGCTCTGAAATCCTGGAGTTGAATGAGGGTGAAGCTTCTCTCAGGAATTGGCACTCATGTAAACAGGCCATTATTTATCTTGATCAGTTATCAGATATTAAAAGGTCTAGATCGGAGTGGTGGTGCCGTGTGCAGGCAGGGAGAAGGAGGCAGTCCACAGCTGTCTAACAGCTGTCCTGCAAGCTGTGCAACTACTTCCATCACAGATGCACAGAAAACAGGAATAAACTAACTTTGGTCTCATTCTGTGCTTTATATCCTCACATTGATAAACTGACTTGCATGACGTGATTCATCTGTTGTGATTTCAGTTTACCCCTCATTGGAGTCCGAAGAGGATAATCCTGTTTTCAAATCCAGATCGAAAAAACGGAAAAGCAGCGACGACACTCCATACAGCCCCACCGGTGAGTATTGGCGTTGCTAAAGACAGATCTACACTTGACAGGTTTATGATTCAAAAGTGATCTCTCTCTCTCTCGCCCAACTCACCCTCTGCTCAGACACAAACACTGCATCCACAATCTCAGACACAGCAGAGCGAACAGTATCTTTACATACAAAATACAGTTCTACAGTAGAGATTGATGGCAAAAGCAACAAGAAAAGCACTCAAAGAGTGCAGCGCTCCGCCAAGGCTGCTCAGTTGTATCTTTTCCGATGGATAAGTCCCGATAAGACCACAGCGGTGGATTTGTAGTAAGATCACAATCGTGATCGTCAGCAGGCAGCTGACGTAGCATTCACTTGTTGTCATAGTTACAGTGACGCTGTGCCGCTATCTTGCAATGATACAGAAATCTTAATCGAATAAATGGATCCAGACAATAAGCCGCATCACTGCCAAAATCTAATCAGGTGGTCCTTGTGTCATTTCTGACCTTCCCTGACAATTTCATCCAATTAGTCCGTGTTTGAGTAATGTTACGCACAGAAAAATATACGCCGAGCGTCACGTAACTCTGTCATGTTCTTTGGTGGAGTAAAAAATGTAAACAGTATGTGCAATAACCCCTTCACTACCTCACTCCTCCTCTCGTGCAACATGACGTGATACATGTGAACATACACTACTGCTCAAAAGTTTGAGGTCACTTAGAAATGTCCTTATTTATGAAAGAAAAACATTTTGTTGCAATGAAGATAACAGATTAATCAGAAATACAGTCTAAACATTGTTAATGTGGTAAATGACTATTCTATCTGGAAATAGCTGATTTTTACTGGAATATCTCCATAGGGGTACAGAGGAACATTTCCAGCAACCATCACTCCTGTGTTCTAATGCTACATTGTGTTAGTTAATGGTGTTGAAAGACTAACTGATGATTAGAAAACCCTTGTGCAGTTATGTTAGCACATGAATGAAAGTGTGAGTTTTCATGGAAAACATGAAATTGTCTGGATGACCCCAAACTTTTGAACGGTAGTACATTCCTGGACAGTTGTAAGTGCAACACTAATTTCTTGTAGCATTCAGATTTATTTGCCACATCTTGGTATTTTATCTTTCATTGCTCTTATAGAGTGTTTTGCTTTGGAAATTTTTGTACTTCCTATTTTGATGGTGTTTTTTTTTTTCTTACTCGACTCCAAGAGAGCCCTGCACAAGAATTCCTGTGCGCCCAGACTGTCTGTTTGCACACAAATAGCAAGTAAACATCTTGAATCTTGATCTAATCCCTGATATGAATGTCATGGCAGCTCGCGTAGGACCTTCAGTTCCTCGACAGGAGCGGCCGGCGAGAGAAGGAGCTCGCGTGGCCTCCATAGAAACAGGCCTGGCAGCCGCCGCAGCAAAGCTTTCGCATCAGGTACGTCAGTTAAATCCTTCTTTTTTTGAACACAGTAGAACTAAGCGTTCCTCAAGCAAAACCTCGTATGTCAACAGGAGGAGCAACAGAAAACCAAGAAGAAGAAGAAAAGCACCAAAAAGAAGACAATAGTAATTGAGGAGCCCCCAAAAATCTCTCAGGACAGTAGCTCGCCGGAGCACAATCTGGACTCCCAGGACGGCAGCCTGACGGACCACGAGTTCAACACTGGAACGGTCAAGTCGCCGGGAGGCCCGCAGCCGATGGCTCCGGGCGTTTTCCTCAGCCAGAGGCGGCCGTCCATGTCCTCTCCCAACAACAGCACCAACTCCACGAGCACCAACAGCAGCAGCATGGCGAAGTTGGACCGCGTGGGCTCAGCAGATGCCAAAGGTGAGCATTCAGCTGCTTAGACTGAAGAATCTCTGTGCAGAAGAAAATACAGAGCAGCACTTGTGCTAAACTTCTCTTAGCCGTGTTAGCAGTCGGGTTTAACAGATGAAACATCAGTCAAGGAGTTCAGACTTTGGTTTTATTCTAGGAAATTCACTGAGATTAGGGTAAAGGTTCACAGGTGCATGATTCTTAGTAACTGCCTCGTAAGGAGCGAACAATTTGGTGCTAAGTGCAGGAAAAACAGACAGTGTTCATTTGGCAACTCCAGCATAATTCATTTTAATCATTTGCCTTCTTACCGTGGAGATTCTTGCACTCAGTGTTGAATAATGGAATAGTAATGAATGACTGGGTTTAAAATTAGCAGCTCTCCAATGAAATGAATATTTTCCATGTTGTTACGACCAACATTTCTTTACAGGAAACTTCCAAGGAAGTCTTTTTTTTTTTTTAGAAATTCTGCAACACAAAGCTTCATCTGAACTAGTAATCAATAATAATTAGCAAATAAAAGTTTGGTTTGGCAGCTGCTGCTCTTTAAACATGCAAAGTGTATTCATGGCAGTAACGAAGGAGAGTTGTGTGAACTGTTGTGAAATAGAAATGAAGGATAATTAATGCACACGACTCCCCCTTCAGATAAACGTACCAGTGTTAACTCGCTCACCTGAAGGTTCTCAAGGGACCAGGTCAGTTTATACTAGTTAACCCTCCGGATCCCAAACTACAAGTCAGGCTGGACTAGTGTGTTAGCTTTAAAAAAAATCTCCAGAAAGACACCATTTATGTCAGAATCTGAATTTCTGACTTCCAGTGAACTAATTGTCTGTGATACGGTGTTCTGTTGGAAAATGGAACCAAATCTCAGCTGAAAATTGAGATATTTCATCAAAATCGCTTCATTCTGCACGTCTCATTTAAAAAACATGTCAAAAATGAACAGTTTACACCAGATTTAGTAAATTATCACAAATTCTGCGTTCCTTGGCAAAGCCGTGAAGCCATTTGTGATTCAGTCATTTGTGTCCAAGAGTCAGAGTGTTTTTCGGCTGAACTGCAGGCTGCAAGTGTGAAACAAGTAGGGGAAGAAATGAAAAATGTAAGTAAAATATCTACAATAGGTAAAGTCATCATTTTTCCCCAGTTTTGGTAACACTTGTGGGCTTTAGGAGAAAAGTTATACATGTTGAATTTTAATTTTCATAACTTTCTGTGGCATTATAACGTTCTCATACTGCACTAAAGACATTTCTGAGTTCTCTCTGCTTCTTGTCACACTTGTTTTGTTTCCATTGTGGTGCAGGACTTTAAATTTTAATGAAAAGTGAGTAAAAATGTGACAATAGAAAAGATTTACATGTGTTTTTAGTTTTTGCAGTCAGAAGTTAAATTCCACTGATTGACAGTTGGTGGCATCAATGGGCCAAAAAAAAAGGAAGACTACTAGCTAGTAAATGTGGGCGTAAACAGGGCAGGTTTCAGTCTGTATTGTCTAGTTTTATATCTGTGTTCTAAGCTTCTAAATGTCCTGTCTTACTCTCTTGTGTTTCCTCCACAGCTAAGCGGCTAAAGAAAGGCATGGCAACAGCCAAACAGAGACTCGGAAAGATTTTAAAGATCCATCGAAATGGAAAGCTCCTCCTGTAGCATGCAGCAGACTGTTGTCGGACTGGAAATTGATGAGCTGGGTCCCATCCCAACCTCACCCTCTGTTCACTGATTAAAGCCAACGACGGGGAAAAGAAAAAAGAAAAAAAAAACTGAAACAAGATGGGAGAAAATCATGCATTTTTCAATTTCTAAGAAGAACGTCACTCAAATAGGTTTTTGCCTCTACTTATACTTTATAACTTTCAGATATTAAAGTGTACAGAACCTACTATAAATATTTTTTAAGAGAACATGTCTCATTTTACTACAGCTGTCAGTTTATCAGGGGTTGCTAAAAAACATGAAGTAGAAGTACATTGCAGTCATTCCAAGATTTGTGAAAGTATCCCTTGCATGTATTCAGTTGCATGTGCGCTTGGGTCGGGGGTTTTAAGGGTGGGGGGTATTTCCTACTAGATGGATGCAGCTTATCATTGCCACGTCGGACTGAAAACGGAGGAAAAAAATCCTCGATTTCTTTTCTTTCCGAGCCGAGACGTATCACAAGGTTCCGATCAACTCGAGCATTTATCTCTTTGCGTTAACACTTTTTGCAGAGCACTATCAAGCGGGGTGGATATTTATTTATTTGTGTCGTAGATTAGGAAAACGAGGAGCAACTGTAAAGCACAAAATCCAAGCATCGGCGTCCGGATGTTTGTCACGCATAGGACGAGGTGAAACGGAGGGCCTGCAACGCCAGGATCTGGCTGATTGGACGGGAGAATCATAGGATTTCTGACACTACGTGGGAGCCAATGATAAGCCTCATCCATGGCAGGTCTGCAGTTACATGGGGATACTTTCTCTCTTCTTTTGCTTTCGCAGGCAGCACCGACAACCTAGACTCATCTCTGCGTTTTTACGGCTTCACACAGTAACAGTATATAGAATGTAGCTTGTACATAGCCTTTTAAATTACTACTTTTTGTATCCTTTCCCCCCCTTAAGGCTTAATTCTACATTTTTACCGGTTTTTGCTAATTATGAATAAATGAATAAAAAAATATATATATATGAATATACAGTATAGTCCTAATTTTTAACCTTTATTTTATTTTATTTTTTAATAGCAGAGATTTTTTTTGTGTTTTTTTTTTTTGGCATTAGATGGAAAGGTGTTGCCTGGAAAACAACTGAAGAAATAATACATTTTATTGTCATATGGCCTTACATACACAAAAGCTAATTGTATTGTGATTCTGTTTGAACAAGAGACGAAGCTTTGAGGAGAAACAACACAAAAAAACTAATAAAATGGAAAAAAAAAATACAACTCTTAAAGTTTCTATGACCAGCCTCTTGTTCGAGTTCTAGTATCCTGAAGGGTTTTGGAATTATTTTACTAGCACCTTGTGAAGTGTTTATGTGTCAGTGATGTAATTTATTAATGTTTGTAGCTTTTTTATACTTGTACAATTCTTAAGAGTTTTGTTTTTGAATATTTCATCAAGTTGTGAAATTACCCTTTACGTTTTTTTTATTATTATTTTGGATGTGTGTATTTTTTTTTTTTTTTTTGGAGGGGTGGGACATCAAAACCATTCAACACACTAGAGTCTACTTTAGCAAACTTTTTTTTTCTTTTTATTATATCTCCATCCTGTCCCATTTCCAGTGTGACATAATTACTGTTAATATAATAGTTCTAAGCAGCTGCGTCCATGCCCCCATCACACTTTTTTTTTTTTTTTTTTTTTTTTTTTTTACATTTTGTTTAATTCGGTCAGGACATTTTTTGAGCACGTGCAGCAGCAGTGTTTCATGTTCATGTCAACAACAAAAAAAAGGTGACATGCACTCCGATCAAACTCTGTCAGTGGGACATATTTTCAGGTTTTTATTTGTACAATATGTGTATTGCTTTGTTGTGGTTTATTTTTGTATGTCCGACCTATTAAATGCATCCACTGTGCCAGGACAGTGAATGATACCTGTTGTAGCTGTCTTCCCTTACTGTTATTTACAGTACTAGTAAGTATTTACAATCCTTTTTGACCTGAATCTATATTTTTCTGTATTTAGATGATTCTGTTTGAGGTCATGGCTCACTTTTTTAAAGACATGGAGAAATGGCAAACTCTGAGGAACAAACATATTGTTGTTGAATGATATGATTGTCCGCCTTGTTTACTTTTGCAATACAGTTACTGTGGAAAACCTACTTTGTAATGTGTTCCTCTCCCGCCTGTGACGGCTTCTGTGGCGACGACTAAAAATGTGCTTTTTTTTTTTTTTTTTTTTTTTTTTTTTTAAATAATTTTTTTTGTTCCTGCTTCACATTGTCGTGCTTTAAAGTCAAATCCAGCACCGCCACCGATCGTAAAGTTTGTAAAGCGATGAGGTCGAGCTCTCGGCTCCATGGACTCCTCCAGCAGCTTCAGCCAAGTCGTTAATTAAAACCAAGCCAAAGTCAACACCATTAAAACTGTATTAACGTAAAAGTGGCTCCCAAGCAGTCAGACGCTGTGTGCATGAGGACGCCCTTTCACCGTCCTCAGCAGGTGTTGCTGTGGTTAAATGTGCTGCACACACAAGAAATTCATACAGGATCAGCTCGGTGAAGAGAAATACGTCCCCGTGTTTACTCTCACCGCCTCACAAAGCTTGATTTTGTTCCTAAATATGTAGTCGCACAGTGTTAACAGTGGAAATCTTAAGCAACAGCGAGTCAGCGCCACTAGATGGAGTCGATAAATGCCTGAATATTGCAGGGATGCATGCTCTTAAATCAGCATAATGCAATAATGTTCAGGCAAACCGCAAATGCAGGATTCAGCTGCTGTAGGGTGTTTTTGTAATCTGGAGGTTTGACCGTTGAAAAGGCTTTAAATCATCTTTCGTGAAGCTTTTCTTTTTTGAATTCAGACTTAATCGTACAGAACTCATATCAGAGCAGCTCATGTAGTAAAGTGTAGACTTCATCATATGATTTTTAAAAAATGTTAAAAAACATCCTATTGCGTAGACACCACGGTCCTATTATCACACTTTAACTTGTTTTATGGCACTTATCCAGGTTGTTTTCTCCTGACTGGATCCTTGCTTGTGTTGGATCTACTCTAAGATGTACGTTGCTTTGGATAAAAGCGTGCGCTAAATGAAATAGTACAATTGTAGAATAATATACAGAGAAACCCAATTAAACCAAACTATTCCTTTTGGATCAGCTCTGCAGCAAAGTGAGGAAAAAAACTCAGCAGAAGCAGGCTCAGGGAGGGAAACACAACCAGCACCATCACTAAAATAAAAGAAAGTGTTTCTGGATCAACAATAAGAAAATTAGCTACTTTAAAACTACTTCTTAATAGATGGTTCTGATCAGTTGTAGACATTTAAAGTCACATCTGGGCACTGTTTTTGTCAAATTGGTTGGAAAATCTCTGATTTAATCGTTGTATTGCGTATTATGAGTTTGTTATATATATAATGTTCTGTAAAATCTTGATCTGGAAAGTCACTGCAAGTGTCAAATGCATGCAGCACAGCAACAATATAGTGGAGCTAAAACAGAAAGTCTGATTAAACAGCAAGGATGCATGTGTTAAATGACAAATACAGGATTCAGCTGCTGTAGAGTGTTTTTGTAATCTGGAGGTTTGACCATTCAAAAGGCTTTAAATCATCTTTCGTGAAGCTGTTTTAAATTCAGATTTAATCATACAGAGCTCATAGCAGGGTAACTCATTCAGTAAAGTGTAGACTTCATGATATAATATACAGAGAAAAACTCGGCAGAAGCAGGCTCAGGCAGGAAACACAATCAGCACTGTCACTAAGATAAAAGAAAAAATGCTTCTGGATCAACCATAAGAAAACAGAAAATTAGCTACTTTAAAATGACTTTTTAATAGATGGGTCTGATCAGTTGTAGACATTTAAAGACAAAACGGGGCACTTTTTTGTCAAATTGCTTGGAAAATCCCCCATTTAATCATTGTATTGTGAATTATGAGTATTAACAAATACAGGATTCAGCTGCTATACAGAGTGTTTTTTGTAATCTGGAGGTTTGACCATTCGAATGGCTTTAAATCATCTTTTGTGCAGCTTTTTTTCAAATTCAGCTTATTACAGATTCAATCAGACAGAACTCGTATCAGTGCAGCTCACATAGTAAGGTGTAGACTTCATGGTATAATATACAGAGAAACCCAATTAAATCAAACTGTTCTTTTTGTAGCAGCTCTGCAGCAACGTGGGAAGAAAAACTCAAGGGAAACACAATCAGCACCGTCAATAAAATGAAAGAAAAAGTGCTTCAGAATCATCAATAAGCAAATTTAAAAGATTTCAATACTTCTGATTGATGATTGTGATCAGTAGCAGACATTAAAAGTCAAAATTGGACACTGTTTTTGTCAAATTAGTGGAAAATCCCTGATTTAATCGTTGTATTGTGTATCATTAGCTTATTATAGATATAATTTACTGTAAAATCTTGATCTGCATGCAGCACAGCAACAGTACAGTGGAGGTAACACAGAAACTAGGATGCGTGTGTTAAATCACACATGCAGGATTCAGCTGTGTTTTCACGTGATGTGACGGTTCGACCATCCAAGACGCTTTAATACCGGCTTTGATTGCGTCTCTAAATGTCTATTACATCCAGATCTTATCAGCGCGGTGGAAGGGAAAACGTGGACGGGGAGATTATAAGAAAATTAGCCACAGCACATTTAAAACGAGCATCTCCAACGAAAACAAGCCAATTAGCTGGTCGTTGGTCTAATTAAAGGCTGATTACACAAATAGGGAAGCTGTGCCTTCGTGCATTAAGCTGCTTCTTCCCTCCTGTTTTAATCGTGGACTAATAACACATCTGTGCACACTTGATCTCACAGAAATAAAACACGCACTGATCTTCATGGGAATCTACATTTCTCCACGCTGGTGTTTTATTTAATTGATTTAATTTTCCGTCTGTGTGTGTGTGTGTGTGTGTGTGTGTGTGTGTGTGTGTGTGTGTGTTGTGTGACATGCGTGGGTGCAGCGAAGCAGCGCGGCTGTTAAAGGTCACGACCCCGTTTCCACCCTGGTTAGCATCAAAGTGAGTTGTTATTGTTGGCTAATTGTTAACACAAGAACGCGAAAGTGGCCTGACGTCGGGCGAATGAAAGCCTCGTCTCGCACAGCTTGTCCTCTTTTTCACACTCTGACGTGAGAGTGTGTTGAGGCCGGGACGAGGTGAAGCCTCTGCAGCTCCAACACTGTTTGAGCAGAAGGAAAAGGCCAAAAAAGTGACAGAAAGGGCCCAAAAATACCAGTTAAAATAGAAAGTTGTGCTTTAAAATTCTACTTTTTATGACTTATTTGAGATTATTACTAATTTACAATGATTAAACGGGCAAAATATGAAAATTAGTTTCAACTTTGCAACATATTTAACCCTTGTGTTGTCCTGTGGGTCAAAATTGACCTGTTTTAAAGTTTGAAAATGTGGAAAAAAAATATACATTTTCACAGTGAAACTTCTGATGTCCACATTTTCAGCATTTTTGGGAAATCTTTGAACATTTCTTTGTGGAAAAAAAATGTTAAAAATGTTTCTTAAGAACATTCACAAAAAAAATCTACCAAAATCCAGTGAAATTCGCTGGATTTTGGTAGATTTTTTTTGTGAATGTTCTTAAGAAAATATTAGAAGTTTTACTGATATATATGTAATCACTTTAGATATTTTAAGGGTTTTTTTGGAAGATTTTTACTCATTTTTTGAAAATATTTACAAGAATTTTCTTGCCAAATTTGGGGGATTTTTTTTTAAATAAAACTTTTAAGGAATTATTGGAATTTTCTTCCTGAAGGTTTTGCAAATTTTCAGAAATTTGGGTAATTTCTTTGCAGAATTTTTGGATTTTTTTCAGACAAGGAAACAATATTTTTTGGTGCCCATAAATGAGGACAACAGGAGGGTTAACCTACTTAGTTAACTGGTGGGAATTTAAAGTTAAAGACTGGGTTTAAATGTGCATTTTACATTTGACAGCATTTTTTTTAATTGTTCATTTGCATTTTGTTTAATCATTTTCTGAGTTATGAGAAGAAACGTCTCCGAGCATGAATGCATCTCGTTTGATTTGAGTTTGGTCCATATAGTCATCCTCTATGTCAGGGGTGTCAAACATAAGGCCTGCGGGCCTAAACCTGCCCGCCACAGGGTCCAGTCTGGCCCACGGGATGACTTTGCAAAGTGTGAAAATTACAGAGTTGAAAATGAATCCTTGCTGTGAAAATATTTAAAGACATTGAATATTGTGCAATCTAATGTCAGTCTGCAGCTTCAGTATGAGTTTGGTTTGGTTGAACACAACTTAATGTATTTTTATGGATAAATTTTAAACATTTAGAAGGCATGGGGATAACAACCTTCTTAATTAATAGTTCCCACTTTAGTTTGTGTGCTGTGTCAGGATTCCTACACGGATGTGGAAATGAATGGGAATTTAAAATAATCTCTAGATCTTGACAAGTTGTAAAATATTGTTCAGTTCCAGATTCATGCGACTAAATATATTGTGCCTTTGTAGACACTGTAATCTGTAAGTTGTGATTCGAATGATAAACTGAGGCTTAATAGTGTTGAAATTTCACTTATTTTGCTTCAGAAATTTCAAATTGTCCATAATGTTTTGTAAAAAGGTAGCACATTAAATGTGAACATTGTCAGAATGTAATTTTTTGCACTAAATCAAAGTGAAACATTTGGAGCTGTTGTTATTTATACGTTAGTATGCTGTGATTTTAATGGTCTGACCCACTTAAGATCAAATTGGACTGAATGTGGCCCCTGAAATAAAATGAGTTTGACACCCCTGCTCTATGTTCTCTGAAAAACTTATTACCTGGACATAAAAATATTATTTTCTTAAAGCAAAGTAGCAAAAAAAACTTGTGCAGGAGGACTACTCGATACAAAATCATTCATTTTCTAGAAATGCAATAAGGAAAAGTTAACTTCTTGCAATAAAAAACCTTAAACAAGCTGATAAAAGCAGGAAAAAACTTAAAACTTTGATGCACTTGTTGTTAAGAATTCCATGTAGCTGCTACAAAATAGAAAAAATATCCTTAATTTCTGCTGCCGGAACTCTTCCTCTCCTCCTTTTTCTGGTTTCGTTGGTGCAGTCGGTCCCCTCCAAAGGGCAAGTGGGATCACAATTTAAATGTCAGTGCATTAAAAACAATGCCTGCAGAGTGTTACAGTCTAACTGCATTCATGGCCACGCTGCGCCGCTTAGTGATCACAGATGTGAGCGTGCCGCCCTCGGCTGCTTTGAAAAAGCCTCTCTGGTCCTGTATGGGAGTCCCAAGCGGTCAAGAGAAACGTGCCATGTGAGAGATGTCTTAATTACGCAGGAATGTCAGGTTAAGTTCTGTCTTTGTGTGGCCGTGCAGAGATCCCACCACCACCAGCACCACCACCAGCACCACCACCAGCACCACCACCAGCACCACCACCAGCACCACCACCAGCACCACTCTTCTTGCCTTTTATTCGCCCCATTCTTCCCAGTTCAGGGCTGTCATTAACAACAACACGCGGTGATTCTTCTGCCAACAGATTGGTAAAGCTGCGACCGTGCCTCGGGTTGCCTGTTTTTCTGTGGCGGCGATGAAAAGCCGAAGAAGTCGCAGCTCGTGGTTGTGTGTTTGGAGCAGCGTGGATTAACTGCAGGAACTCCTCCGCTGCAAGTTTCACTGGGAGCTCAGGACGTGCAGAGAGACGTTTGGCTTCTGCCGACACACACACTTGCAACACACCTTTTCCTGTGTGTTTTGCTGCACGGCCCAAATTGTATCTGTCAAGTTACTCTTCAAAGTGTTTTTTTAATATTTCCCTGACAGGTGATTATCATCAGTGGTGGAAGAAATACTGAAATACTCCACTCAAGCAAAAGCAGAAGTAGAAGCAAAATCTACTTGAAGTACCAAAAAATAGCAGTTTCTGTATGAAGATGTGTATTTTGTATGCGGCTTCTCATGTTTTATATATGCTTTTTCTACAGTTAGTGAATACTGGTTCCTCCACAGGGTCACAAGAGAAAAATGAGGTCTGGTGAGATGATTAAAACCAGTATTTGCTGAACAAATTTTTGCACATTTCCCCAATGTTAAGATAAAATAAGACAAGCCTTTATTAATACCACAGTGGGGAAATTTGTAGTTTTGGAGCAGAAAAGATAGTGCAAACATTTAAGGTTTCTATCACTATCTTTGCTACATCTTTTATGAAATTGTGAAATTTCAAACGTTATTTAAGTGAAGCCATGTTTGAAGCTTAGAAGTAAAGTTACACTTTCACAGTGACATCAGTGTTTGACACTGGTTATGTGTGAAATCAGTTGCTACATATTGTATAGTGTAGTGCTATATGGATGTTTACACCTAATATAGCGCACTCAAAGATGAAAAAGCAATACGTACCATCATGCATTGTCTGGAACTAGGGTGGAAAATGGGTGAGAGAGATAACTGAGGACTGGTGGCATTTCCACATGTTTCTGATGGCTGTTTTATAGCGTTAAGACATATTTTATAGCATTAGCATGTATTTTTTTAGGTATTATGTCTTTTTTGAATGTGTAGTTTGTAGAAAAATGCATGAGTTGTGGTGCAAAAATGATAAAATTAAAACTAATAGTTCATATTAATACGTTTAATGGATGCAGAGTGGTGTATCACAACACAAAGAAAAAAAGTGAGTTTTATTTATTTTGGAAAATATGCTTAGTATAATATGAATTTATTTCAAAAATTCCAGTTGGTTCACCACCATCTGATACTTTTTAACTGAGCGACGGCAGCGATGAAATTAATAGTAATGTCTGAAAGTTTTACTCTTTCCACATACACTACCGTTCAAACGTTTGGGGTCATCCAGACAATTTCATGTTTTCCATGAAAACTGACACTTTTATTCATGTGCTAACATAACTGCACAAGGGTTTTCTAATCATCAATTAGCCTTTCAACACCATTAGCTAACACAATGTAGCATTAGAACACAGGAGTGATGGTTGCTGGAAATGTTCCTCTGTACCTCTATGGAGATATTCCATTAAAAATCAGCCGATTCCAGCTAGAACAGTCATTTACCACATTAACAATGTCTAGACTGGATTTCTGATTAAATTAATGTTATCTTCATTTCTAAGTGACGCCAAACTTTTGAATGGTAGTATAGTTCCCTACACAGTTCAACATATAGTGGTCAAATCTTAATCTGAACTGTAACAAAAAATATCAAAAACATTTAGTGCAGTAAAAATATTTCCCTCTCAAAAGCAAAAGTGTTGGAGTTCAAGCATCTAAAGTGCCTCCACATTGCACTTAAGCGTAGCGCTTGAGTAAATGGTGCCTATCTTTTATTCAGCAGATAAGACTAGTCGACACACAGCTGCTCCAACAAGTGTATGCAGGGTTCATATAATAAAAATAGAATTCTTACAGTCCTTTGGTAATGGAGTCAGACGAAGCTAAAACTTAAAAAATCGATGTCAAACTAAACACTTCATTGCCTCAGCGCTGAACTGAACGTCCGACTGCTTGAGAAGTGCAAGAAGCAAACGCTGCCCAGTTTCAAGACAAACACAGAGGCTCTGTTTTATGGTGGCGTGTTTCCTTAACCTTTGGCAGGCCTGAAATTTTTGGAACTGGAAAACAACACTTCATCGCTAATTTTTGACGCCCATCAAGGAAACAACTGTCACGAGTGAAGCGTGAGCCCACCCAAATGAGAGTATTATTAATGTGAGCACGATCAGGGCCTCGGCAGGAAGCTTGTTTTATTCAGTCACTGCTCTGCTGCAGGATCAGATGCAGGCTGGCAGACATGCAACTGTTTGCTTTGGTTTCATTAGAGTTTCTTTGCTTCATATATAAATCAATAACACACCAAGGACTATTGTACACTAAACACTAAGTATATTTTCCATGTTCAAATACATAATCCTGGTGACCGTATAAAATGTGGGTCCCAGAAGTGTTTGAATTGTATGTAAAATGACAAATGAGGGTAACTGAAACTGCAGAGCTGCTTTAGTTTTGTGATTCTGCTTCATGTCAAGTTGGCAGAATGGAAAAATCTTTTTTTTTTGCCATCATGCATCATTAAAAGTTGCAGCAACAATCACAGTTTGAGGCTGAAGCTAATCTGGAAGCACTTTAAAATGCAATAACAATGCTGGCCACTAGAGGCTGGCAAAAGAAGTCACTCTTTCTAACTGACTTCCACTGAAAAATCCTCAACTTCTGTCTAGAAATACAAAGTCAGTAGTTCTTTCCAACAATTTATTATGGTCACATTCAATAAATTAGCTAATATAATCCCTTTTCAGACATTGGATTAGTAACATAGCTGCTCACAGTAAAACCTACAGTGAAGGAGAGAGCCACAGTGCAATATATGTCCTACATGCAGGATTGGACAACACATAACAATGCATTAATAAACACAAGACTAAATCTGAAATATTACCAGCCAGTAAAATGAAAATATCCTGCTGTGATGGAGCTCTGGATTCAACCTGATGACAGCTGCTGTGCAACAAATGACTTAACTACAGCTGATAAACTGTGACTAAAGTTTGGTTTTTATGGACATTGCTTTTTTTGGACCAATATTGGTGCTGACATGTATGAACTGTCTTCTCCAAATCCAAGTTCTATCTCTTAATGACAATATTAAGAGATAGAATTTGTTGAAAGTGATACAGAGACGTCACTCTGTCTGACCTTGTAAGATTGCCGTTGCGAGTTTTAAAGGAAAGCTTCACATTTATGTAAAGAAGTGCATTAAAAGGGGCTTTTAACAGTTTTAAAGGCAACACCTCGTTCTGCTTCTTATTTCAAAATTCCTAGAAAGTAAAACACGGTACTAGATAGATAGATAGATAGATAGATAGATAGATAGATAGATAGATAGATAGATAGATAGATAGATAGATAGATAGATAGATAGATAGATAGATAGATAGATAGATAGATAGATAGATAGATAGATAGATGAAATTCAAGGTATCCAGTAGCTCACACATGTTACATGTAAGAAATATAAGGAAAATAATGTACAAATCATGCTTATATGAAAAAAGTTTCAAAATCCTGCTCGTATTTTATTATAAAAAATTACAAATAAGAATAATAATGCAGAGTCGATGATTCCAAACTTGGCTATTCTTTCACTTGAACTGTAGAATCAAATGTAATATTTTCGTGTCATTAATCTGGAACAGCTTGTGATGCTACCAGTTATGGTTAGCTGCAGCAGTTTAACTGAATGAAGTAGCATTTTATTTTGAAGGAACTGCCAGTGATGACACTTTTTTTTTTTGGTGCCAATTGGGAAAAGAGAGTTTCAAATACCGATTCTACTGATAGTACAGCCTGAATTATATAATGTGAACATTAAACAGCATCTACCATCCGTCCAAAGCAGACCTGGGCATCCTACGGCCCGCGAGCCACATCCGGCCCGCCGGATGACCCTGACTGGCCCGTATGAGGTCATTGGAAAATACTAAAAGTCAATGCAAATATATATCATCACAATACATGCAAGCAATACGCCTGCACTGCTTTTATTTTGAAAGATCTGCTAAGTTACCGTTTTTTCGCGCGTGCTTTCCGTACTTAGCATAAGGTTTATGCGCTGATTGGTTTATTGGTCAGCTTCAGCCCGGGAAGATGTCAGCTAACGGCAAAAAAAGAAAGAGTGATTCCGAATGCAGAGTTTTTAACAAGGCATGGACTTCCAAGTATTTCTTCACTGAAGTCAGAGGTAAAGTTGTGGGCTGGTTCGTGGAGAACAGATCGCGGTGCTCAAGGATTATAATCTGAATCGACACTACGAAACCAAACATGGCGGAGAAGTACAAACATTTGACTGATGCAGAGCGGGGAGGATATGTGAAGGTTTGCTAGCTAAACTGCTAAAGCAGCAATGACTTTGCTTTACCAAAGCTCATATCAAGGGATGCAGCAGTCAAGACGTTTTGTAATATCCTACAAAATCGCCAAAAGCAGTAAGCCATTCTCTGATGGAGAGTTTATAAAAGAATGTCTGGTGGACTCTGTAGCGTTTATATGCCCGGAGAAGAAAGGAGCGTTCGTTAATGTGGCCCTTTGGAGGCGAACCGTAACGAGGCGGGTGGAGAGCATCGCCAAAAATCTGGAGCTTCAGCTGCACAACAAAGTGGACGATTTTGACGTTTTGTCCTTGGCTCTGGACGAGAGCTGTGATGTCCGTGACACAGCCCAGTTACTCATCTTTGTACGTGGACTAACAAAAACCTTTGAGATGACGGAGGAGCTGGCAGCTGTGCAGCCAATGAAGGGAACCACGACGGTGAGTAATTTGTTCACTGAGGTAAATACACGCATGAACTAGCTGGGACTAAAATGGGAGAATTTGATTGGTGTTACAACTGATGGCTGTCCAAATTTGACAGGGAAAAATGTTGGACTTTTGAAATGGATGCAAGATAAAGTGACTGAAATAAACCCAGAACAGAAACTGATATTTTTGCGTTGTATTATACATCAGGAGGTGCTGTGTAAGTCAGTGCTAAAAATCAACTACGTGACTGATGTTGTAATTAAAGTAGTTAACTTCATCAGGGCAAGAGCACTGAATTACAGACAGTTTGTTGTCTTTTTGGAGGAGATGAGAGTGAACATGGTTACCTTGGTTACCAGACAGCTGTCAGATGGCTCAGCCTGGACAAGATGCTTAAACGAGTTTGGGATCTGAGAGCAGAGATTCAAGAGTTGGGCATTGTACATCATTGTGTTGTGTAATTTACTGTTTTTATTGAGATATATTGAACATTGCTCTAAGTGTAGTGGGGAGCTGTTGTCTTTCTTTATGCTTCACGGTCATCTTAATGTAGATTTAGAAAAACTGACACTATAATGGTACAAGATGTTTGCAGTGTTATTGTACATCCAGCAGCTGTTAGTCCAGATAAGCTGTAGCAGTTACCTCATAGCGTTCATGATGAACAAAAACTGACATGCTAAGGCAAGTTTCAAATTTCTGCCAGCTGATGGTCATATTGTTGTAGAATAAATTCTGAGTGATGCTTACTTACTTCGCTTGTAAAAACAGTGACTGCTGTTAAGTATGTCTTTATGATAGTAAATATCTACAACTCAATAGGCAATCATAGTTTGAATGAAAAAACAAAATCTTTCATTAAATAGTTGTGTTCTGTGTTCCACATTTTCATTATATCATTGTATTTTTTCATTTATTGTTTTTATTGAGATATATATTGAGCAGAGCTTTTAAGTGTACTGGTCCGGCCCTTAACAACCGTCAAAGTTTCTCATGTGGCCCCGTATGAAAATTAATTGCCCACCCCTGGTCTAAAGGACTAACCTTAACTAAAGTGGAAACTACATCCTGTATGGTTTGGTCATTTCCTTTTTAACACACTCATGATTCAGTTTAAATCCCCCTTAAATAAGGCATTAGCTGAATCCAAGTAGTGATGGCAGAGTGGCAGCAGCCCTTGGACTTTGTTTGAGTTTAAATAGTGCATATTGATGTACTACAGATGATATCTTTTCCTAACAAATGGCAGACAAACCAACAGGCACATACAGCAGTAATAAGTAGAAACACTCTGTCAGGACTGAAGCAGAAAAAAACACGAAGACCATTTCTCCAGTTTTCACCATGTGTTCTGTAATCCATATTTTCATAGCTGCAGCACATTCATATCTTTCCACAGGACTCCTAACTAAATGGCACTTTCATTTCATTTCCTTTCCTAATTAACCGACCTGCATCTTTTACATTTCACATTATTTGTATCCAGCTGCGACCGCTGGCTCGGGCCTCAGGACACATGGAGCTGCAATAAATGGGATCCCTTCACAGTTGAACACGGTTTGTGTGAGCAAAACAGAGAAAATGAGTGAGTCTTAAGCTGTCACTGCACCAAGGCCTCCTGACATAAACATCTATGATCTGTGCTTTGTGATAGATCTCCGTAAACAGAGAAGCCAAACAACAGATGCAACATATTTAGCTCTGCAACGCACAAATGCTAACATCTGTTCACATAGCTGAGCAGTTATTTTTGGAGGATTTTTTTTGTCTGCTTCATAGGAACCAGCTCCAGTAGATGCAATAAATCTGTCGACTTTATTCTTATCCTTAGTGGTAATTGACTTGAAGCTGCAGGAGGAAGGAAGAATGATGGTGATGCTCACTGACACAATCATGGCAAAGTAGTTGCAGTACTAGAAAGTAGTAGTTATGATCCAATATATCAGTTACACTCTATTTTATGGTATTACGGACACATCATGGGACTATATCGGAACAAATTGCAGTACAGAAATGGCAGCTATGTGCTTCAGCTAACACTATTTTTGACTGGACTTCAATATGTTTACGCTAATGGAGGCAAGAAACAGGTAGTAAAGGATGAATATGTAAATATATGAATACATATGAAAATGAACTATACTAACCAGCTATTTCAGATGTCATGTTCATTCTCATTATGCAGACTTGCTTACATTATACACACTATTTCATTTATTTAGACTTTATTTGCTGCATTTTTTAGTATATTTATGTCAAATTTAATCTTTTGTGTTTATTTTTGTACCTTTTTAATCTATTTTTTACAAGCTTATGTCCAAATGGTAACTTTTTGTGCTAGAAAAATGTCAAATAGGACTCTAATAATCCAATTTAAAGCATTCCTATATATTTAAAAAAAGACATAAAAGGAAGAATAGCACGTGTTTATATGCGTTTCTAATAGAGTATGGCCTCTATCTCATAACGTTCACTTTTTTATCTCATATTTGTTATCCAATAATTCTGACATTTTTGATTATATGTTTCATGTTGTAATTTTAATTTATTTTATTTTATTTTTTTACCATATTTTCATGACACAAAATAATTTGATTATTTATACAATTCAAGTGAAAGAATAGCCAGGGTTGGAATCATCAACTCTATATTATTATTATTTAAAATGATTTTATTGTAAAATACAGCATTTCAGGTATTTTTATATTTTAAAAAAAAGAAAAAAATAATCTTATCTGTTTAGATAAATGCCATACAGGAACCTAATGATCAAATTAAAGGCATTTTTATACATTTTTTAAAAAAAAGCTTATTATTTGTTTAGTGTATTAAAATAACAGGAAAACAAACATTAAATTTCTACAAATTTTCAAATATTGCTCAGTTCAGTGTAAAAGAATAGAATAGAATAGAATAGAATAGAATAGAATAGAATAGAATAGAATAGAATAGAATAGAATAGAATAGAATAGGGTACATTACAGTGCAGGTACATTGGATTTTTTTGTGCTTTTCTCAAAGTCAGGTTGGTACAAAAAGGAAAAAAAGGTAGAGAATAAAAGTAAAAGCAGCAGCACAATAGAAGCTATATACAAATATACAATGTAAGAATAAAATACACACACATAGTAAGATAAAAGAATACCCAGAGTCGGTACTGCACAGATTATATAGTGTACTGGAGTAATATTGCACATGTTGGTTGGTAAACATAAACTGTGCTGCTGGTTGGTATCATGACAGAATTTTTCTGCATTATGTGAGAAATGTTCGTCGTCATGGTTCTGTTTTCTCTGTGGATGATGTGAAAATAAATTACCCTCAGCTGGCACTGGGACTCTCCCAAGTACAATTACTCTGTTTACACGCAGTAGTAGGGGAGGGAAACTTCTTTTGAGAGCGTCTCTTTGAGGTAATGGTTTTGTTGCTGTGGATAAGCCCAATGTTTACCAAAGTATTTTAAGGAAACTCAGAGCCGTGCCACGCATCAACAAGTGTCTTAACCGGCTGCACAAAGGCCTCGTTTTTAGGCCAAGTGAAGCGAACGCTCCCCTAATCCTCTGGAGAGGCTCCCGTGACGGACCCCGCCGTGCACGAGGCCTCCCTAACAAGGTGCCGAAGTCGCTTTAAACACCGAGCAAACAAACAAACAACCCGAATCGCTCGCTGCATTTCCTCGGTCTTGCTTCTCTAAACAACTGCGTGAACCGGCGGCGCGTCCAAAAGCTGCTGTGTGGTCATCTGTGTGTAATTATTCACCGTTTTCTGGATTCCGATGACGTGCTGCGCTGGTACCTTTTCTCTGGAACAAGTGGGGTTTATTTTCGAGCCTCTGCTTTTTCTCTGACGGCCAGATTGCCCGGAGAGATTGGTTTCTCCGGGGCTGTGTAACAGATACCATCTAAATCATTAGGCCTCATTCATTGCCATGTGCCACTCTGCAGCTCGGGTTCCTGCGACCCCGAGGTCAAGCGGCTGAGAGCTCCCTGACCTCCAGCACTTCCTCCCAATATTAACAGGGTAGTTATGTAGTCAAAAGTCCTGATATAGAACATTGGTTCATTTAGATAATAGCCAATCAGGCAGAGCGGCGAGGAGTGCAGTGATCTCCACAGGATGGCTGGGCCTTAATGTGGCTTACTGAGGGCATAATGACAGCAAACAAAGGAAGCGTAGGCCTCTCTGGCTGAAATTATGCGGTCACATGCCTGCTGGCTGTAATGCTTTCCTTTAACCCGGCTAAACGGGGGAACAAATCCAGCCAGGCTCTATTATGAAGATGAATGCAGCGCAGTTATCTCGCAGACTCTGGGCTTTAATACAAGACAGAGGGGAGTTTACAGGCCACCATGGTGTAAGAGGAATTTACCACGCAACCTCTGCACGAGCCAAATCATCATCAAAAAATGTATATGTTCAAATGATTTTAAAGAAAATTTGAGTGAACCCGCTGGCGTGAAACTGGAAATGATTAAACTGTGGCTCAAAGCCCTTTTCTCTCAACAAATCTGAGTATTTTGTCAGGTTTTTGTTTTTAGTGGCACAGAATTTATCCTGTAGAGAAACCTCAGTCTTTTTATCTCATAATTTTGAAGCTATTTTCCCCACAATTCAGCATCTTTGAGCCTTTTTATTTCAAACTTTTCATTTTTATTTCATAACTTAAATTTAAAAAAAAAAAGAAATCTATTAGTTGTTTAATCATTCAGACATTGTTGCTCATATATTTCATCCTATAATTTTGTATTTGTCACGTTTTTATTTCACCATTTAGAATTATTTTTAAACATCAATCTCTGACAACTTTTTTAGCATATTTCTATTTCAAAAATTAAAAAAATTTTTTTTTTCTCACAATTCTGACTTTCTGTCTTGTGTTCTTACCTGATAATTTTGACTTTAATTTACATCTCTTGTCCCTTTTCTGACATTTTGCCTCATATTTTAATTTTTTAACTTTAAAATTTAGCTCCTATTTTTTATCTAAAATATTTCTGAGTTTGTTTTATATTCTTTAAAAGATTTTTAAGTGTTCATGTCATGTTTTGTCTCATCATTGACAATTTTTGTCTATTTTTTAAATTTTTATTTCTATTTCAATATTTTTTGTTTTATTTTTATTCTTTTTTAACTTATTTATCACAATTCTGACTTTGTGTCTTGTGTTTTTATCTCTTTATTTTGAAATTGTATTTATATAATTTTTTTGGACAATTTTTCTTGTATTTTTTCTCATTATGTTGACTATTTATGTCATATTTTTATCTCATAAGTTTGACTTTTATAACTTTTAATCATATTCATTATTTAATAATTCTGACATTTTTCTCATAGATTTCATCTAATAATTTTAAATTAGTCAGATTTTATTTCATTTAGAGTTTGTCAACTTTTGAAGATCTAAATTTTGACTTGTCTTGTTTTTTTCTCATATTTTCTAATAATATCTCAGTTTTTGTCTCTAATTTGAACATTTGTCCCATATTTTTCTATCTTATTTTTTTTGTTTATTCCCTATTTTTTAAAATCTCAAAATAGTTCAGATCATTTGTGTGATTATTTTCTCAGAATTTAGACTATTTCTGTCATATTTTATGTCATTGGTTTGACTTTTCATGAAATGTTTTTGTCTCAAAATTTGGATGGCTGACTTTTCTACTTAGTCTTTCTTTTGCTGGCAGAAATGAGCTTCTATATTTATGTGCAACCCCTGAGTAGAAATGATCCAAACCGGGAAACACGCCAAAATCACTCATGACAACTTACAACTTGCTGGTGTCGAATCTCTTTGACATGCCTGACTTTCCTTTGAAATCCCAATAAAGTGCAATCAGTGAAGCATCTCGTAATATTTTTTGATTGTGGCAATCACATTAGAAGTTGTCTAACTGAAGCAATCTTGGCTTCATCTTGTCCTCTTGACTCCAGCAGTATCAGTGACCCTGTTTGACTGCTGTTCATCCACAGAAAGCTATCAGGCCTTTAATCAGGAAAACATTGCGGCGTGTTTGTGGAGCTGAAATGGAGTGTGACAGCCGCTGGAGGCTCTCTGAAGATGGACAGCAGCCACACTGTCACCCCTTTGTGTTTTAATTGTGCGTTTGCTGCAGAGCCAGAGATGTGTGGGGCTGCAGTTGTCGTCACTGCTGATTAAATGCTTGATGAGAAGTAGCAGAGAGTTGATAAAAGAAAGAAGAGACTCTTATCTTGTGTACATGCTCCAAATCAAACCATCTCACCAAGTCACTGAGTCATAAAATCATCTTGTTTTAATCATCTCTAGTGCCAATTATCATGAAAAGTACAATTTCTTGCCAATTTTGGCTTTATATGAATCATTCGTTTAGCAAATGTTGGACAAATGTTTGACTAGATTTGTGATGTTTTACTGAACGTACAGGAAGACTGATTTTCTTCCTGTGCAATAAGTAAACACAAGTGATGCATTAATTGGCTTTTTATGAGGTCATCCAAACTTCACTCTTCTTTAAGCTCAGGTTTTGGTCTCCACCACCAAATTCTTTGGCTGCTAAATTCTTCACTATGTTCACCAGCTAGCTCCTCTTGTCTGCTGGCTATATGGTGGTGGGTAAAAAGTGTGCAGTGGATTTATCATGACTGGTTGATGACAGGTCATATTAAGACCCAGAAAATTTACATTAAATGACTTAAAAATGCTCAGATGAAGAGATCTGCAAAATTTGGTGGTATTTTTCTGTGAGTTTATCAGTGCAAGTGACCCTTCTGTATTATATTTTGTAATTTCGTCTTTTTTAATGTAACACATTAATGAGTTCAACTTTAAATTAACGCTTAAACTTAAAACCAAAACTGGCTAAAGCTCAAGAGTCACATCATTATTCTCAGCAGATTGGTCACTATTGATTCCTTTTAACATAGTGTCATTTTTTACACTATTAATGTAGGAATCTAAAGTATATTTAAATTTTTTTTAACACTCATATCAATATCAGCACCTTTTACATTACACAGTAATTTCATCAATTGTTTATGCAACGAATCAAGTTTTAAACTTAAAATTGATCAAAAAAAATTAAAAAACTCAAAAAAGTTCAATAAAGCTGAACAGATCTATTGAGTTGCATGATTATTCTCTGTGGATTCGCCACTCTTGCTAAATAAGATTGTTTTATTTTATTTTAAATGTGCTCATTCGAGCTAAAAAAAAAAAAAAACCTATCAGGTGATTATATGGTTCAGATTTTCTAAAATTTATATATAGATACCTTTCACACTACATATACTAGTTAGTAAAGCTTTGATGATGACTATTCTCAGGTCAGGGACAAACAAATTAAGGAATAATGAAACAAAACAAATGGGTAAAAAACATTTCCGTACGTAAGCTGTTAAGACCTGAGATTTTTCTAATGTGGAGTTGCTCAGAGATTCCACAAGACTTTTTCCATTAAGCTCCTTTTGATGCAGTTCGTCACTTTAAAGCAGTTCAAGCTGCAGTAGGCAGAAATCTGGAAAAGGCTAAAAGAAAGCAAAAAAGAAAATGGCAAAATTTGGAAATGTTTTGTTCTAATGAAATGTGCAGAGATAGGATAAAAGTTCATGTTTGGCTTATTTCAGGCCATTTAACCCACTGGGCCTCCACATGCTATGTTAACTCTTCCTCTTTATTCTGGCTGTAATTGTCTGCAATTGTTTTCTAACGCCTGAATATGCAGCCAAGAAGAGGTGCAGAAGTCCAGCTTCCTCTCAGACTACTTGAATTACAATATGCTGAAAGCTCGGTGTGTATTTTTTTGCCCAATAAAACACTGCCTATCCCAGCTTTAACACCTCCTCCGTGTCTGAAACTCTCTACTGGTTTGAACACACACCAGCCCCCGGACACCTGCTTCATTAGTCATCAAACTGGAACAGAAAATGATAGGAAGCAGAAGACAGGTTTCTCAGATAATCAGCTCTTTTTTATTTTTTTTGCTGCTGCTGCTGCTGGCAGACACTCCCATCCAGCGCCGGAGGAATGCCATCTTAAGCTTGAATGCATGTCAATTACAGCCACATTCTCCTCGACCTCGGTGAGTAAATAAACACCCCGAAACCAGTGGATAATCATCACGGCCACTTTTGTCTCATTGCAGAGCTTAGATGACACATGGAATCTGCATGCAGGCAGCCCTCCACTATAAATAGCCCAGCAGCAATCAGACAAAATAAATGAACTGTCAGAGTACAAGTATTTACAAGCACAACAAAATTTTAAGTAATTATAAGTAAATTTGTAGCATTTCTGAGTAAGTGGTAGCAGATAGGGCTCTGACAGGGAGGCAGTGGTGTGTGACGGGCTGATTTAGAACAGCGAGGCTGCCCAGCTCTGTGTAAACCCTCAACCCCAGCAACCAAAAAAAGCCGGTTCCACATCCCACACTGACCACATCTCAATGGGGAGGAAGGCTAAAGACATCTGCAGGGCCATTACACACACTTAGCCGCACATCAAGGAGCACTTCGCTGCTGTGCCACTCCTGTTAAACTCCCTCCAAACGGCTATTTCGTTGATTATCTTTTCCCCACTGAGTGATTTTCGACGTCTTCACCTCTGCTGACCTTCGACTTGCTTTAAAGTTGTTTACGTAAAACAAACAAATTTTTTGACTGACACGACAAAGTAGAACACGTCATGGAAAACTGATAACATTACCCCGTGCGAATTGGAGACGTCTGAAGAAAATGTATCGTTCCATTTATTCGAGATGTTCACCACATTGCCATATTTGTGCACCATATGACATGATTTATAGACAATCGTGATAATTTACATCTTGATGGCCTCATTCATGTGGCTTACTGAGGAGGATTTGCTGAGCCCGCCTCGCTGATTACAGAGCCGAGCCGGGCCGCTAAAACAATACGTGCTGCAGTCAGCGTGAGCGGGGATAAACTCTTTATAATCAAGGGCTATTTTTAGCCATTTTAGATCTTTCATTTGGAGTAACTGTGGCATTTATTCAAAGTCTGCCTTTGTTGGAAATCTTAAACAAGCCAGATAAACAAAAGGCCAGAGCGAGTGGAGCAGAGAACACATCATGCTGGATGGATGTGTCACAGTTACCAAGTGTTTAAGGAAGGAGTGCAAAGGTGGGACTTTCCATGGGCCATGTGGTACCCTCCGCCACCACCATCCCCCACCGTTCCCCACTTCCACCCCCATTTCGGAGCTACTCAAAGGGACAATAAGCCAAATGACAGATAAGGAATGATTTGCTAAAAGCAAAACCTCAAAAATAAACAAACCATTATGCCGTGCCGCAGGAGAGCTGGGTTAGCGCTTCTAATTCAGGTGAATTGCAGACAAATTTCCCCCTGGCTGGCACACTTACAGCTGTAATAATACAGAGAGGTCTGCAGAGTGGCTGGGCTGCAGACCGGCCTGCACAGTGTCCACACATGATCCATGCTCCAGCAGCAACACCTCACAAGGCAGAGCTGACAACAGAGGGAAAATACTGCATATATTATTAACCTGCTTTACTAGAGCTACAAATATAGAAAATGTTTTCAGATCCCAGTTCCTTTAAAGAAGTTCCCCTATAGGTCATTTGTGCAGCAGTTTATTAGCATGAGTGTATTACAGGAACTGGACTCAAAGATGGCACCTGGTCCATGAGCTAAAACGGTTTCTTGTTTGGTTAGTTTGGTGAAAAAGCCATTTTAATGACAGTGTTTGGCTAACTGCGAGCAAAGGTTTCACCAAAACAACTATGGTTGTGTGATTATTTTGCAGGGGCACCAGTGCTACACCCTGGGCTCTACGATTATGACTTGCATTGGCATTTTTTTTGAGGTGCAATCAGACCATTCTCCAGCACCGACACAGTTCTGCAGAATGGTCTGCATAGCCTTTTGACTTCATATTGTTATGATGGAGGTTGCTTGTAAACAGTTCATCGTCCATGGAAAAAAAAAGCATTTTGGGCCCCATCTTGGGATGTTTTTGTTGCAATACCATGCTTGACCACTTCGAAAAAATCGGCTGCAAGGTTGAGTGGTGCTGTACACATCCATGACAAAGACCCATGTACTTTTAGCTATTAACAAACACTTATAATGTCACGTGAGACTCATTTCAGCACATGCCTCAACATGTTGTTTAATGTACAATATTGTCAATGTAATGTGCAATATTTTATTTTCATCTTGTTTTTCAGGTAGAATATTTCATAATCACGTCTGGTATTATTTATCTCAGTTTAATTGCCAGTGTTACTTTTCACTGCTCTGTTCTAGCCTTATTTTAGCTTACTTAGTCTATTTCACAAATGCATCATACTTATATCTAACTTCCTTCCTACTTTTTAGACATTGCATTCCTTGCGTCATTCTGTTTTTTTTTTCAGAGCAATCTGATCTAGTGTAAGAATTTCCTTCGGGATTACTAAAGTTTTATCTTAAACTCAAAAGACTCCCTCCAGTGGCTGTAGTGTTCACTACAGGTGTCAAGTGATGCTGATATAACAAAAGTGGACAGTGGGAGGAGGTTGGGGTGGATGGATGGGTAGATTGTAACACAGGATCCTATTTCTTTCTTCAAAACCACAGTCAGTGTTTTTTCTTTAAACAATGGCCGCTTTTATCACTATAACTATGACGACAAAGGTTCTCTAACCTTTACATTAACATTACTTGATTTAATGCCAAACAGTGGACTTTCACTAGTCTTAACCAAATATTTCTGTGTGCCTAAGCTGAACAACAACTGTCACATCATAAAAGTGTTTTTATGGTACTTTTCATCAGCGATTTTTACCAGCTTATCTGTAGCATATGCTGAAATGGGTCACATCTGGGGATAAAGACAGATCATCTATATGGTTGTTTAGGTTGGAGGACTTTTACATTTTACCTAATCTTGTTTTAACATGTGTTAAAGTGTGAACAACATGTAAACAACAGCCTACCTGACCTGTATGTGTGTGTTTGTAGGTGAGTGATGTTTCATTGGGGAGAGGGACGGCAGGACGTGGGACAATCCCAGACAGAAAGACAAAGTGGGGTAAATTTGTCCGTGTTTTCTTTACCAGGAGCGGCGTGTTTATTTTCTGTTTCTTCGGTTTCAAAGCGTGGGCACCAAACTGCAAGGGAAACACGAATGATTAAAATTAAAGTGCTTTGATTGAACACTGTTTTCCCAGTCTGTGGCACAAACATTTGCAGTTTTGTCCTTTTATAGGGATTTTAATGACCTGTTGGGAACGCTTGGCCCTAAATGATGTGTTACAGGAAATAAACTTCAGAGAGATACGCCTCACCGTTGCCCTGAGTAAGATTTTGCAAAGCAGATTTAATGGCTTCGATGTTTACAACGGCTTGAAGCTTTGAACGCTACAAAAAAAAGCAATATGAGCAGCTCTCGGTTATGATTAAACTGGACGCGAACAGAATGCAAAGTGGGAGTTCTGCAAGGAGGCCAGAAAAGCATCCAGGAGTAGAATAAGGACATTTTCACTTTGAATCCCCATCAACGAGGGCCACACACTCACCAGCTGAGGAAACCTCGCTCATCGGCGAACCTGTGTGTGTGTGTGTGTGTGTGTGTGTGTGTGTGTGTGTGTGTGTGTGTGTGTGTGTGTGTGTGTGTGTGTGTGTGTGTGTGTGTGTGTGTGTGTGTGTGTGTGTGTGTGTGTGTGTGTGTGTGTGTGTGTGTGTGTGTGTGTGTGTGTGTGTGTGTGTGTGTGTGTGTGTGTGTGTGTGTGTGTGTGTGTGTGTGTGTGTGTGTGTGAGAGAGAGCGCGAAGGGCAGAGCAATGACACGGTCCTGAGCGCCTGATTGCAGGCATCTTGAAAAGATCTGGCTGGCTCGGGCTCACCACAGGTCTCCTTTCAGTGGGCTGTCATTACCGCCGAGGTGAGCTCTCACACGCCGACCCACACACACAACACACACTCATACTCGGGGGGCCGAGGGATGAATGAGCGCACTGAGGCCTGGGCCTGATCAAGCGAGCGGTGGCCGGGAGTTGGTGTAAGGAAATCCTCTGGTGGGACTATCAGAGCACATTAGACTGAGCAGGCCTCCGACTCTGCAGCTGCAGGGAGAGAGAGCACACTGAGGCAGTATGCTGCTAAACGCTTTAATCCTCCTCTAAATACGCTAGCCAAATTGGAAAAAAAAGAGGCCTCATTTACTTATTTCGCAAATATTCCAGAATTAATTACTTATGCAGACGTTAATCATCAAACAGCAACGTGACGCAGACGTGCGGGAAACAACCACCACCTCGCTTTTCCACTTTCCTGGAAGTTTTCTGCAGCTACGTTGGATGTTTAAGTACTGATGAAGCAGCGTGTCGGCGTGTCCGACAGGTGTGCTGCTCCTCTGCCTCTCAGACTAACACATGCAATCAGAGCCTGTTAGTAAACAGTCTGTCCTTTCTCAAAGTGCCTCGTAGATTTCCTTAAGGAAGTGAAATTGCTGCAAAACGACCTCATTTGGCACCGAGCTTCAACTCGTACGCTTGAGTGGGTGTAATTGCTGGAGCAGTGGTGGTGGTGGGGGGACAGACCCAGCTTTAGGTTTGCTATCTCTGGGCATACCTTCCCCCTAATAATGACTGAAATCAAACCCCGCTCCAGGATTTTGAATATCGCTCATCGGGCTGCTCTGTTTACTGGTGATTTATTATAGTATTTGTGATTTATTTAACACAAATCAGCCACGAGCGTTGTGTTACAGAGTAATTGTGTTTAGGTGGAGCGTGCACAGCAACAGATTAAGATAAGATAAACTTTATTGATCCCTCAACGGGGAAATTTACATCAGCAGCTGGATACAGATGAGGCATGAACGAAGCAGGACATGAATTACACAACAAGGCTACAAATACAGATATAATGAAGACAATGTACACTATTCACATGTACACATGTACCATGGTGAAGTTACATATGATTTGTACTCATGACATAGGTAATTTACATATGATATGTAAACTTATGATACGGTTCATTTACATGTGTTATGTCCAATGTGACATGGTGAATTTACATATAGATATGTACACATGTGACATGGTGGATTTACATATAGATATGCACACATGTAACAGTTAATTTACATATGGATATGTAAACTTATGACATGGTTAATTTACATATGGATATCTACACATGTAACACTGTGAAGTTACATATAATTTGTACTCATGTGTTATGTCCAATGTGACATGGTGAATTTACATGTGATATGTACACGTGACTTGGTGAATTTACATATGTATACGTACACATGTAACAGTTAATTTACATATGATATGTACACATGACGGTGAATTCACATAGATATTTACACATGTGGCATACCTAATTTGCATGCGATATATACACATGTGACATGGTTAATTTACATATGATATGTACACATGACAGGGTGAATTTACATAGATGTGTACACGTGGCATAGTTAATTTGCATGTGATATGAGCACGTGACATGGTTAATTTACATATGATATCTACACATGTGACATGGTTAATTTATATATGTTATGTGCACATGTGACATGGTTAAGTTACATATAGATATGTACATATGTGACATGCTGAATTTACATATGTACACATGTAACAGTTAATTTACATATGATATGTACACGTGACATGGTGAATTCACATATAGATATGTACACGTGGCATAATTAATTTGCATGTGATATGTACACATGTGACATGGTTAATTTATATATGGATATCTACACATGTAACGGTTAATTTATATATGATATATACACAGGCAACATGGTTAATTTACATATGTACACGTGCAACAGTTAATTTACAGATGATATGTACACATATGACTTGGTGAATTTACATATAAACATGTACAGGTTTCTTTTGAAAATTGGTTTCATTGTTGGAATTATTTCCATGTGCACAACAAACTAGAGTGTTATCTTGTTCTTGTTGTTGTGTGTGTGATGTACACGCAGGTTGGAGGCTTTTGTGTTGGAAACCGGTTGAGCTGTCCTCTGCTAGCATGGTTTGATCTGTGAGGTGTGTGTTGGTGTGTGTTAGCGGACGTGACCCGGCTAGCTGCGGAGCTTCGTGTCGAGCAGCCCGACTCGTAGCTGTCAGCAGCGATGCTTTATGGGGGCATTTCCTGCATCGCTCTGACATGTGCTGTCACCTCAGTGTGGTAGACGCTTCCATCTGCCTGCTAACAGCCTCTGCACACACACACACAGGCCGAGTCATGTTTGTTTTACTCTGTTGGAAAGGGTCACACACACACACACACACACACACACACACACACACACACACACACACACACACACACACACACACACACACACAGGAGAACACTCACTATCAGATATCTCCAACACACACACACACCCCTTGTTGTCTGCCAAGAAAACGATCAGGATGGACCGGATTAGAAATATTTCACTCGCTGACAGCTTTTCACCAGAATAGCTTAACTGCTTGGCTCTGAAGTCTGGGACATTTTTCATCACATATCACTTTTAAGTGCTAAATGTGTGTTGTCTTTGCTGCCATGCACAGTGCATTAGGCTTTTAGTGATATGAGTACTTCAAAAACCAATACGGATGTTATTATATACAGTTAAGTTGCCAGTTGCTGACATCTTGCACTGATTTTTTTAGTGTCTTTATTTGTATCTAGAAAATGTAAGTAGTCTGGGTTTGTGTTCAGCATATCATTCTACATCAGGTGGGAAAGACTGAAGTACTGCAAAACACCAAAATGCAGCTGAAGTGCAGCATAAAGACAAGATTTAGCTATAGTGGCAGTGCAGCTCAAATTACATTATCTGAAGTTGGTTTACCATCTTTAAGAGTTTGCTTGTCAATAGTCTTTGAAATTTAATTCAGAAATGCTTTTAAAAATATTGAATGAACCGAATTCCAGCTTCAGCTTTGAAATCCTTACAAATATAGCAAACTAGCACAATCCAACAGGCCAAATTCAGAGTTTATTTCATCATTTCAATTTCACAAATAAAATTATTTAGGAAACTTAAGAGTGAAATTAAATTCTGCAGCCTCAAAAATGGTCAAGGAGTGGGTATTCATGTGGTCAACCTCTTAGCATGCTAGTAAAGGAATATCAAATATGCTGACAATGAACATGCATGATACAAACATAATGTAAATCACCTTTTAGCATGTGAGAATAATACTAAACGTTAGTCTCACATATATCTGTGTATACCACATAAGAAATAATGCAATAATAATACCTCAGGAGCAGAATATAAATCTTACATAGAGGAATACTTTCAAATTAAGCATAGTAGTCTAATGTAAATGTTTTGGTTAAAAGGTTAAATTAGCAATTTAGCATTTAATATTAACAACAGCATTCCACTTGCACATATATAAGTACATAAGTTAGCAAACATTGTTATCATACTTGCTAAGTGTTTAGTATACCATGCTATCAAAACATTGTGCTAACATGGTACCACTTGCTATGTGTAGAGGTTGTTTGTCTTTTAAACAACTGAAAAACTGTATTTTTTTTAGTACCAAGGTGTAAACTTGATTAAATGTCAGTAAGTGTTTAAAGCAACTGTCTCATCATTTGCACGTAAATGTCCATTTCGCGATTTAGCATGTAACATTAGCATGCTAATCTAACATATGTAGTAAACCAATTAGCACACATTGTAATTAGCTGGGGCCATGTTAAACCAGTGCAATTACATGCTACAATGCTAGATTCTGCTTGTTGAATGACAGCACATTAACATAAATGATCCTTTACTAGCATGTTAATTCTAACATAGATAATAAACAAATGAATAGACATTGTAATCACATTGTGGCTATGCCAAAATCAGTGTGCTTAGTGCTGCAATGCTAAATTCTGCATGTTGAATGTTTGCATAGTAGCACACATACTAGCATGTTAACAGGTTGACCACATGAGTAAATTATTAAGTTTCAAACATGGCTGAATTATTTTCTTTTTTGACCTCAACGAATGATGAGCACTTTGAGGTACTTTGTTTTTTAAAGGTGCTACACGAAAATTTATTTATTCATTTATTTGATCAGGGACCATGCAATTAACATAGAACACATCTGATGTATTACATATAGAGTGTATAGCATTTAGCTAATTTTCAACTCCCGTCCCTGGTTGGGCTTTTCAGTAAAAGTAGTCAGAGGACAAACAACACCAATAAAAACAGCACAGACAACATTATAAACCTATAACCCACACACACACACACACACACACACACACACACACACACACACACACACACACACACACACACACACACACACAAACAAACACGCACAATGACACAATCCACAGTCAGTCAGACCTTATAGATGTCATAGGTGGGTACATTCTTGTTTTTCTTTCAGCCAATACTTTTGCTGTAAAAGTTTTTAAATCTGCTCTCCTATTAATTTCGTTAGGTAATGTGTTCCAGATGTGACAACCTTTGATTGTAAAGGCTGTCTGTCCACATGTAGTTCTGTGGTAAGCTATTTTTTGTAGTTGTTGTTGGTGCAGCTTCTGGTGACCCTGCTGCCGTCCTGTCTTTGGTTGAATCCACAGAGTGGCTGTGGCACTGATTTACTGAGGCATTTAAAGATTAATTTGATGAAGAAAAGATCTATGAAGCTTTCAAAACTCAAAACTTTTTTTTGAAAAATTAAACAGTGATGCCACCGAATTGTTTTTTTATCCATAAATTTCAAGGCTTGATTGTATGATGAACCTATGTGTTTTACTGTAGATGTAAATCTTTTATTCAACAAGTGCAAAGCCCACATGGGATTACAAGACAGCACTAAAACATCGCAGGACTAATTAACCCTGTAGAAGCTCGAGGCTGTATATAAGCAGAGCGATACATCAGTCAAACTTCATGTATAAACTCTGTGTTGTGGTACATGGTAGGTGCTTTTTTTGTACTCTAAATAGGCTAAGTAGCAGCAATCAACAAACAAAGACTATCCAGAATACAGCTGACTGGTGCAGGGGAAACCTCCATCTTTGGAGAGATCACAGTGCAGCTGAACAAAGGGACCGGATGATTCATGCGGGGCTGTGTGAGGCCGTCAGATGGATGGTGTGAGCCGGCAGCCGGACCACCCCTCGGGAGCGGCAGGACATGCTGTTTGTTGGCCGTGATGAATTGACTGCATGCTTGAACCCAAAGGTTGGCAAATTAACAGTTAATTAGCTGTTGATAAATGACAGATCGACACAAGCCCTCCACCGCCGTGCAGCCCTCCGCCTCTATCTCGCCGAGGCAAGTGTTTATGTGCTGGTAACAAGTGTCGGAGCAGACTGTTATGTCTGCGTTTTGTCACATGGTGCGATTGCTCTCAGATGTGCCCAACCCCCTGAACAACCAACCGACCTCAACCTCTTTCCAGTCCTGCCTCCACCGACCTCCAATCCGGTCGCACAAGTTGTATTCTAGCACGTATTTTCAAAAAAACTGCTCAGAAAACTTGCAATTCTGTAAAAACTCCTGTCAGCAACCCATGAAAAGACATTTTCCCTCCACTAGGACTCACTCTGAGCATGATAATTGCATTTTCCCCGCTAGATCGTGTTCCCATCACGAACGAAGGAAGCAATAATTTAAATTTTCTAATGTTTTAAATTGGAGGCAGGTCCTGTGAGGTTGACATGTATGTAATGAGTGCAGAGGAAGGCATATTTAACCCAACAACACCGCCTGTCGCTGGCAATGGGCTGCAAATGGCCTCGTATTTAGAGGAGTCGTGGCAGAAGTGAATAAGTAGACTTCCATTAATGGTCCTTTCAAACTTCTCCTTGTGTGTTTTTCCTTTCACAAAGAATTTATGTGAACAAGAAAGCTTTTCTTACTTCTAAAAAAACAGCAAAAGAAATGGTGGATATTTTGGTATTAAGTGCAAATTAGTGTCAGTTCTACAGTATAAAATCTGTCTCCTCCCCTGACAGTTCCTTTACTGGAGAACGGGTAAGGTAATTTCCAAATAAAAGTGAACAAAATTACACAATAACACAAGCGTTTACCTTGCCATGTGTTACCCTTCTACGTAAATGGCATTTGATTGAGTGGCTCTGAGGGAGGGAGACAGTTTTGTGAAATATGTCCTGAACTGCGTTTGAGTCATTCATGTTTCAGCAGTGGTGGGGGAGGCAGAGGAAACAGCAGCATGTATGTACATTCATTACTGCCGACTTGGCATGGGAGAAGAAATAATGTGTTTCAGCTCAGGGAGCGAGTGCCAGAACAAAGTACGTACAGTGCTGGAGCTCCACGGCTCCTGGAGGGGCTGTGGCTATTTGCTGAAACATCTGAGCAGGAGTTTAGTGTGACAAAATCATCACCGGGTATGAATTCATACGTCTTTGATGGCATGTTTTGAAAAGATTAAGATAACAGTTAGTGGGAGAAGTCGAAGCAACCACACCTGAATCCAGATTCTTTTCACAGTCGGTTCATTTCCCCTCCTGTTCCTTTGAAACGGGCTTATCGGGGGACGTAGCATTCATCACTTCAGAATTAGCGGCAGTGAGAAAGTGGAAAAATGAGCAGAGGCCCCGCCAAACCTGGAAGGTGAGCATTATCATTATCCCCGACTGATATCACTCAGCCGCGGATCTGCTCGGGTCCTGAGAGGGCCGCTGTTGAGCTCCTTCCAGCCGGCGTGGACGGCTCATCGCTCCCTAAGCCCGTCATTAACACGAGCCGTCACTGCCAAGCAAGCGTCCGAATGTTTGTATCCCCCCTTTCCCATCTGAAACAGTTTGGTTTACAGCACATCTCGGCTCCAAACTGTGTGTTCTTGGGTGCCATTTTGGTTTGCCGGAGCGCTCGGAGCCAGCATGAGTCACATCGTTAATGTCGGGAGCATTATTCTCATTATTTCATGGTTAGTTTGACACACGGCTAATATTCGGATGGCAGGAGTTGAAACGAGCAGAGGGCCGAGGAATATGAAGTGAAAATATGCGAGTGGGAGGTCTGTTGGTGGTGTGTGTGAGTGTGTGTCCTCGTGAATGTGTGTGTGTTAGCAGGGGAGGGGCATCTGGACTCTGCCAAACAGATCCTGACAGAACAGTGCCTCTCTTGGCCATTTCCTTCAAACAGCAATCAGGCCGAATCAAAGCAGCTGCTCTGTTCTTGAATACTCCAATTGCGCTAATCAACTCCGTTTAGCGGCTCCTCGGCTGGCGAAGGGCTGAACCTCTCACACACACACACACACACACACACACACACACACACACACACACACACACACACACACACACACACACACACACACACACACACACGAGTTGGTTGCTCAGGCCACCATTCAAAAGTACAGTCAGAAATAATAACACTTATTTTATTAGGCCTGCTGGAGCGGCGCCAGCAGCATTTAACAGTCTTACACGCGCTGAAGTGAATGCAGGCATGGAAACGGTGAGACTGTACAAATCATCTGCTCGTTTCTGGCTCCAGAAAAACTGAGCAAAACGCGATATTGCGGCAGGAGACGGAAATGCCACATTATTCTGCTGGATCTGTTACTCTGCAGCAGCTGTTGTGTCTATTGTATATGACAATTCCAGTCTAAACAACATGGCACTAATCCGCCAATTTCCATTCACTCAGATGACAACGATTCAGGTTAATCTTGCCTGTTGAAAGCTACGCAGCAGTGATCCAAACAAACGTCTGCGGCGGCCTTTGCCTTAACTACCCCTGGATGCTCTGAGAGAGAAAACAATGCTAATTGTTCTGACTTGCCTGCTGATTCCAGCTCTGAGTCAGTGTGCAAATTCATTTCTCGACTTCGCTGCTCGCTGTGATCTCCGTTACATAAATCCTAACATTTAACAACACAAAGCGGAGGAAGTAAAAGCACACAGAAAGTGTTTCAATGTGGTCTGGCTGTGCAGCCTTGGCCCTGGGAGAGACTTCCTCTGTGAAGTATTTAATGTTGGAAGCTCTCTCTCTCCAAACACAGAGCACCTGGGACAACAGCGGCCATTCCAGAGCCGGTGTTAATCAGCGGCAACGCAGACTGGCAATCAGCAGTACCCACAAGAATACAATTAATACGGTATGCTGGCTCTCTGCGTGGCCATGCCGCCTCACTTATGAAAACAAAAAATTACAGCGTTAAACTGCTCTAAACATTTGGGAGAAGCTGTGTGATACATCCAGAGAAAATCTTCTTGATTGCTAAAAGGATTTCAAAGAGTTTGCATGGAAACTGGATGAAAGAGGGGAAGAAAAAAATTCATGCAGCATTAAAAGCATTCTTTGCTCCACTGCAGGCAATTATTTTCTTCTGTTTCATTTGGACAAAACATGTCCTCTCAAAGTTGTTCAGTGTCACTTCGCAGTGCTTGGGAAGATTCAGGCAGGTGTTTCAAGAGAGAGTAGTGGGACAGATTAGGCTATGAGATTTGCTTTAAAAAAAAAAAAAAGCTTTTTTTTGTTGTTGTTTTTAGTAGCCAATGAGAATCTGCAGCATTGTGGCATTGCTACAATAAGCCAGAGGCAAATTTGTGAATATTTGCTGTAGAAAGTTTATTAAATTGAAAATAGTTCAGTTTGGCAGCAGTCCGACAACCAGACAGGTGGCAAACAAATCAGTAGTTTAGCCAGATTTTGAGTAGAAACGGGAAAATAACATCCAGAAAACTGTAATAGATAATAATTATGATTTTAAAAAGTTATTTTTAGAGTGTAAAGCTTTAACTAACACAAAAGCACAATATTAGACCCTGAAATTACCAAAACGATATATGATTGTCATAGTCTTGCAGTCAGACTATTCTACATAGTGCTCTGTAAAATGGTCTGACTGCAACATATTATTATTCCGCTATAAATAGGGAAAAACATGTCTTTAAAACAATCACAGACACATTTATGGTCTTCAAACTACCAGTATAAAATGTTAATAAGTCTTTTTTAATAAAAGTTGGAGACATGAAACTACAAATTAACTTTCAGAGCTCAAATAGCGAAGCAGCAAGAAGTCATTTGTTTTTGTTTCACCATTTCTATTTTATTTTTCTACCCCCACAACCTCCTGAAAAACTGAAGACAAACTTATTTGTGATATCAACCAGTTTTCAGTGCTACTGAACCTTGGCTTTTTTATTGCTCCATTAAGTGGACTAGCATTTGAGAAACACTGCAATGGTGAAGACCAATATACACAACCGTTCAAAAGTTTGGGGTCATCCAGACAATTTCACATTTTCCATGAAAACTCACACTTTTATTCATGTGCTAACAAAACTGCACAAGGGTTTCCTGATCATCAATTAGCCTTTCAACACCATTAGCTAACACAATGTAGCATTAGAACACAGGAGTGATGGTTGCTGGAAATGTTCCTCTGTACCCCTATGGAGATATTCCATTAAAAATGAGCAGTTTCATGGCACCCAGATAGCTCAACAGGTTGAGTGAGTGACCCATGAACAGGGGTCTATAGTCCCCGACACAGCAGCCTGGGTTTGATTCCCACCCATGGCCCTTTGCTGCAGGTGTACCCCCATTCTTCTCCCTGCTTTCCTGTCTGCCTCTTCACTAGCCTGGCAAAAATGTCCAAAAAATAAATAAATCAGCCATGTCTAGCTAAAACAGTCATTTACCACATTAACAATGTCTAGACTGTATTTCTGATTAATTAATTTATTTCTGATTTGATCTTCATTGGGAAAAAAAAAACTACTTTCAAAAATAAAGACATTTCTTAGTGACCCCAAACTTTTGAACGGTAGTGTACCATAAGTCAAATGCTCATTATCTACTCGTGAAAAAGATCATTAGCTGTTAAATATGTTCCACTGTTTTAATCATTACTAATTGGGATGTGTCCAATGGGCTTATAAGTGCATTTTTTCTACATAGCCAAAACATTAAAGCTGCAGGCCACCAAACCGAAACAATAAGCTCAAAGATGCTAAAACAATCTGTGTAGCTGAAAGGAACTGCAGAGTAGAGCGACAACTCGCCGTGAGTTTGTCGCTACAAGTCCGACTTTTCACATATTAATCAGACTTCTTGTTGTTATTGTAGAACATATAGATTAGTTCAGCTTTAAGGAGGCAGTGGAGCAGCAGTTCTCATCACTATCATATTAATAACATTCCTACTGTTTACACAAACATCATTACAGCTTGAAACCAATTTAAATGACTGTTACATTATGAAGAGAAATGAAGCGTAACATGACCTCATAACCAGCAGAACCACTGAGAGAGCACTTCTCAACGCCGCAGCATCGACAAAGCTGCAGACTAATAGCCAGGCTTAAAAAAAAAAGAAAAAGGGCACACTGGCAGCGTTTGAGAGTGGTCAGTTTTGTCATTAAGTTAATGCTCGTCCACAGTTTGGTCTAAACACAGAGCCTTTTATGGAATTATCCTAATTAGTGCGACCATTAGCCTTAATGGGGAGTAATGGGCAGTTAGAAGTTATTTGGTAAAACAACACGCCAGAGGCTGGAGGTGTTTTATTACAGCTCTATATTAAGCTCATTTCTGGAAGGTAAAGAATGTTTCCAGATCGCAGGCAAAATTGGCCGCTCGCTAATTCAGTTTCCACATCTAGCAGAAGCGGGACCACCCAGCAGGAAAATAACATGCAGCTAGATGCTCGCTGTATGCAAAGAAACTTGGCCTGCAGTGACCGATTTCACTTTGAGAAACGCTGTTCTCTCAGCTCCGTGCAGTACTCTTTTAAAAAATCATTGCAGGTTATTCACAGCTACAAGTGATCAGATACAGAGCTTGTTAAAAAAAAAAGAGAAAGAAAGAAAGCCCAGCGTGAAGCTTCCGTTTCCAGCTGTGGTTTGTAAGATTTAATGCTTTAAGGAAATTACAAAAGAGGGCCTGTTTGTAACTGTAGACCAAAAATCAGGGCAAAGCTGAGCTACATTGTTTTCTCATTATACCGCTCAGCTTTGCAGGAGTTAGACCAGATTCCACCATCAAATTTGTATTTCACCGGGACTGTAGGGCTCTTAATCTGAGTGACAAAACGTTTTACAGCGTAGTTCAGCGGCGGTTTGGATAATTAAGCCTGGGAACACAATAACCTCTGGCACTGCTCACATGACGGGGACTACAGTCTGCTCTTTTTTATCATAATGTTGATTCTCTAGAACGGTTGTAATTGGTGTGTTTGTGCTGCTCTTCCTGTGGGAAGCTATACGCAGCCTGAAACCACATATGAAATGTTATCTGCGGGGCTGCTAAAATCACAAATAGGCGACTTTGACAAGAAGAGAAAAAAAAATCACATTATAAGACGAGTTAACCCTAGTAGATGAAGTGTTCAAATGATTTCCAGAGCGCGTAGTAACCGCCATGTTCAGGGGAATTCCTCCACACCAGAGCTTCTGTAAACACAGCCAATAACGAGTTAATTGCTTAACAGGGTGAATGATAACCAGCTATTTAGTGTCAGCAAACTCTCAAGTGTGAAATGTGAATACAGCCTTGCCACATTGGGTGCCTCTGAGATTTATGACACATTTACAAACTAGTTGAATTCCAGCGCCTGTTTGAACTTCATCACGAACCATTTGCTTCACACAAGCGCCATCATTCTTGGACTATCTGTCTTTATGGATGACATCCAGTAAATAGGGCTTTTTTCAAAAGAAAGACATCTCCTCCACTCGGTTAAACCTGTCAGATCTGTGATGAATGAGCAGCTAATCACAGTTCAATCACAACTCTGTTGCTAAAATGCTTTACGGTGTTTGTTATTGAGGTCAGTGGGTGAAAAATGAACTGATACTGATCTTACACTCACTATGTAACACAACATACAGACAACAGCTTTTTTTGTGGCCAGCTTGAAAACCCAAGAAAACATAAAATTAAAAAAAAAGAAAAAAAACATCCTAATGCTAAACAGTGTGCTACCAGTATTCTGCAAAATGCAGCCACATCTTTAATTGCAGACCTGATTTTTACTTCTATAGTCAGAGTTGTGACCAAACTTCTCCTACTTGGCAGCTCTGTTTCTGTCAGGCTGCCAAATGATAGTTAGAAAAGTAAGGTAAGTCTTTAAAGCAATTGACTAAAGAGAATCTTATAAAGTAGAAAAAGGTCTTTATTTGGAGCAGACATTTTGACCTTTACTGTAAATCACTCTAAGCTGCTGAGTCATTCATGGTCATTATAGTTTGGATAGAAAATCCACATATATCTACACACATACCCATAAAAACTATCCATATTTGCACAAAAAAATCGAACAATAAAGCTAGTTGGAGAGCCACAGGGTAGAGATGGATACAACGGTTTCTTCATCTAAGATAAGTAAAAGAGATACTGCTAGAAGTAATGGAAAATAAAAGGTGGAGCAGCCCTATAAATGGACCAGTAGGGGAAAACCAAAGACTTACTTGAGCTGCTTAAAAGTTTGCTGCCATTACATACATAATTTAATTTTGTCCGCAATGACACGACTTTATCCTAACTACAACTATCCTGGCAGTAGAGCTGCAACAATTCATTGAGTATTTCTCAACTATTGAGTAAATCATCAACTATTCTGATAATCAGTGAATAAATTTGAGTATTTTATTACAAAAATCAGTTTCTTAAAATTTAATAGTTCCTGGTTTCTTCCCTTTATGACAATAAACTGAATATCTCAGGGTTGTGGACAAAGCAAGAGATTTGAGGACGTCATCTTGGACTTTGGGAAACACTGATCAACATTTTTCACCGGTGAAAATACTTCAAGAATCAAAACATTAATCCACAATGGAAATATGTGCAGCTCTGATGGAGCTCAGGATTCATCCCAAGAAGCTTTTTACAAATATTTGAACCTTATAAACCTGGTATCTTTGTCAAACCGCTGACCTGTGTGATGTGTACAAGAACATTATTAAAACTAATTAATGAGAACATTATTAACTGTTAGATTTTGACAGATTTGGTGTTCATGAAAGTACTGCTGTTGTGTTTATTAATGTGAAGTAAAAAATCTGACATCAGCAAACAACTTTGTAGGTTAACTGATGTTTCTGCACCATCTTGGAATACTTTCACTGACACCTGGTCAACATTATTCAGACAAAAACACACTTCAGATCTGTCTGAGTTAGATTAAACCACAGTTTTGACAGACATCAATATATTATGTAACAAATAAAAGAAGCAAAACAGTTGAAAGCTGATTTGTGATGTTGCAGAGCCTTTTGTCTGAGCACATCTTAGACTTATAAACTCTTTACTATCTCCCTGGTGCATCATGTTGAGTTCCTGTCTGTTATATTAGTTTTAAGAGCCAAAAATATGCAGGACTGAATACTTGTTGAAAGTAATCAGTGGCGGCCCCAGTATCTACAGAATGGATCCAAATTTATGGCACCACGGTCACGGCTGTTGTGTTCAGTGTTGCTGTAAACATAATAGGAGTGTTTTCAGTGAATATAATAGAACAGACATACTTAATCGAGCCCTTAGGAGAAATTCTGTTGTTACAGTAGCAAGAAGAAAGTGTAAAGTGACCACCAGTACAATAGAAGAATACAAAACACAACAGAAAAAGACATATAATGAAAACAAATATGCTAAGATACGAAATGCACAATAAAGTTTAAAATATAATGTACTAAATTGAAAAATGCACCATAAAGTGTCAAATGCTAACAATAAAAATATATAGTAAATGAGGGAATTACAGTCCTGTAAACAGAAATGAAACATGTGCACGTAATGCAATGGCTATTAAAGTAGTAAAATATATCTATTTTATGATGGTTTAACATAGAAGTCCACTTTCTGCCAGCTTTTTGGAGGGAATCAAAGTCCTGTCAATTAGAAACATCATGGAAGTGTCAAATTCCACATATTGTGAGGGAAAGGATTTACTCTGTGGGATGTTTTACAGTGTAGTAGCAGAAACACAAGTGTTCCTTGTAGAACTGATAAAAAAACTCCTTTAAACTTCCTTATTGGTGCACCTGTTCGATTCCTTATGTGTACATGAAAATGCAACAGACAGCACAATACTTGCAGAAAAGAACAAAGCAAAACATATGAAAAAACAACCATGAACCAAGTAAGACACGTTCAGACTAAAGTGAAGCAGCTACATGGAATTAAGGCATTGTTTATGTTGAAATTTCTTCCAAAAAAGGCCTTTTCTAAGTCTGTAAGTGCATTTTGTGCAGCTTCAGTGTCTCCAGCAGGTTCGTGATGATTTAATCTGATGTCATTCATTGATTTAAAACAGGGTTAATAGGATGAACTTTTCAAAAATGGCATTTAAACAGATAGAAAACCGAAAGAGTGATATCACTTTGAAGCTATGTTGAGTCCAACAAAAGTCTCATCAGGCCTTGGAGACTTGGAATGCTGCTGCTCCAAACTCCACCCAGATTCACTCACCAAACCCTTCGCGTACAATGATTGCAGTATTCGGAGGTACAACTCCAGACAAGCTGCTGCCCATCTGACATGTGCTGGCTTTTCAATATCAATCTCTTCTGCCTTTATAAAACGTTAGACTGCAAGTCAACTGGAGAATCGTGTTCTGGGCCAGACTGTGATTGTCAGGCTGCTTAATTTAGCGTGACTGCAAGTTTTCTGTAGCCGTTGCAGGTTTTGCCCTTCGCTGCTCGGATTCATGAGGTGCAGTTCAGAGCCTTTAGGGGTTCTTTGGCTTCGTCATCATCATTACGAAGACTATAAAACTGACAGTGATACATATGTGCTGTGCCTATGTGATCATAGTGAGGTCACGTTATTGTTTAAACGCATCAAAACCTGTTTGCAACAGATGTCCAAGAAGTGCACGATCTTGGAAGTGTGGATGCCGACTGCAGCTGTGAACACATTCCAGCTTATTACTGTTGCTTTAATAACGTTACTGACAAAAAGCTAATTAGCTGCCTCTCGGTAAGTGGCCCGTCAGACATGTCTTTAGATGTTGATCACTCATAAGCTCTTCTTCTGTCGGCTTCACTTGAGTCAGTTTAGCCTTTGGCTCCTCTATCGGCCTCGTTACGCTTGTCTTTCAAACAGGCATGAGCGCTGGGATTAAAGCCCCGGTCTGGGCAAATACATGACATTTTCATATCGAGATAACAAGATAATTAATTTGTGATCGTGGGATGACAGCAGGAAAAGTCAAGCACAGAAAATTAGCCAAGTGAAACTAAATCATGTTGACTGCCAGCGTACTCTTCAGGCAGGTCAGCTCGATCATAAAAGGGGCATTCCTTAATTTGATTTGGCATTCAGATTACGTCTTCAAGTTCTACTCCCTTAACTCTCTTTGGAGTCTTTTACACTTACGGCATTTGTGTTTCTAAAAAGATTTATGGATTTGGGTTTGTACATCAACAAATACACTACCGTTCAAAAGTTTGGGGTCACTTAGAAATGTAATTATTTTTGAAAGAAATGCAGTTTTTTTCAATGAAGATAACAATAAAATAATCAGAAATACAGTCCAGACATTGTTAATGTGATAAATGACTATTCTAGCTGGAAACGACTGGTTTTTAATGGGATATCTCCATAGGGGTACAGAGGAACATTTCCAGCAACCATCACTCCTGTGTTCTAATGCTACATTGTGTTAGCTAATGGTGTTGAAAGACTAACTGATGATTAGAAAACCCTTATGCAGTTATGTTAGCACATGAATAAAAGTGTGAGTTTTAATGGAAAACATGAAATTGTCTGGTTGATGACAAACTTTTGAACGGTAGTGTATGTACGTATATATATATATATATATATATATATATATATATATATATATATATATATATATATATATATATATATATATATATATATAATCTATCATGTGGTAAGGTTGTACAAATGAGCTAAAATAATTTAACTTCTCTTGTGTTATTGGAATTAAATTGTGTTCCAGATAAAAAGAAGATGGGTAGACATTCATAAATTTTCATACATAAATGAGTAAATCTTCATTCTTGCCTTCAAAGAGGGTGGTTCATTGAGTTTTAGTGTATGGACTTCCTGCTCAATATGCCGCCCTGCTGGCTGTCCACCTCACTATTCCCACAAGAAGTCGCCTACGTTTACCAGACAAGGGTGTCTATCAGCTGTGTGATTTATGATTTTATGATTGACAGAACAAAATATGACTGCGGATGATGTTATTCACTGCAAAGTGTCTTTAAGGAGGAGGTTGGGGTTGATGGATGTGTGAGTAAAGTGTGCGGCGTTGACTCAGGTGACCTCTGTTTATTTCCTACCAACAGTCAACCTGGTGTTTGTTTTAGTCTGACTCACTGGATTAAGTGTGCCATTATAATCTGGTGCTCAACTGTCAGCACTATCGGTGCGTTACCGCTTTCTTCACAAAGGGAAACAACAATATGAACCTCCGAGCAGGAACCTACCGCACTGAAAATTTCAAGTTTTGCGGATGATTTGGAGCATGTATTAAGGTAGTCCTGCTAGTGTTCTGCAATAGATTATCCATTTTATGCATGCAAATATTCAATCACAACAGTTCTACTGTCACCATTTTGAATGAACACCAAAGTCTCATCTCCACAACAACTGTGACTGGTTTAAAGAAATATATACAAGTCAGAACGTGTTTTCTCCCCATAGCAGAACAATGAGGTGCTGTCAGACCATTCTGTTCTATGACATGGGCTGGCTGAGTAAAACTAATTCTTTGCAGGGTTTAGCTGTCTGAATGACAAAAACAAGAAGCTTTTAACTTTATTGTTAAGCATTCTGTTTGTCCAGGCCACCTATGAAATGACTAACAAACATACAGTATATTAATATCAGTGTTTGACTATGGTTTTGTTAAATAACAAAATGCTTTTGTGATATAGAGAAACAAAAATAATACTGAATGTTGCTGTATTGGGAAAAGTTTCCTGTAAAAACAGAATAAACTTGCATCTCTTTCACGATAAAATATGTCATGATCATGAGAAAAACACCTTGTTGTAACTCGAAACAAGAAAGATTTCTTATTATGTTAGTAATGTCTAAGTTTTTTGTCATGCAATACTCAAATGTTCTATTATGTTACAATTAAATAGATGCAGTGGAGATACATCACTAGCTTAATGTCTCATGAAACTGCTGAGTGTTTAGTGAAGTGATGCTCTCCAAAACTATGTTAACAGTACAGTAGTATTTATGTTTTTGACAATTTTATTTCAGATGAAAACAAAATTTTCCTCTGACATGGTTTCTATCTGAAAAAACAAACTATAGGATAGGATATAGGATTATAGGATGCATTTCAAAAGTACTAAGAAATCCTCTCTATGGACCATTGAAGTACTTTTGTTTAATCATCTGTGCTTTTAATAGCAGTTTAAGTCACTTCCTTCTTCAAAGAGACAGTCACTAGGCAGTTAGTTTACAGTTTTAATTCCTGATTTCAAAAAACCTAAAGCATTTTGGATGTTTTGTTGAAGAGCAGCAGTACTTTCTGAAATAATAGCACTTAACTGTTGTGCATGATGTAAATGAACTTGGCACTTTATTGCTGGAAAGCTACTGCCCTTAATCCCAGAGATGAACTAATCTTTGTTGCTTATGTCTTTAAAAAAATAATTTCCACCATAGTTACCAAAAACGGACTAAATCCAAAGTCAGATTTATTATTAATATCATCACACCGATACCTCCAGGGCTGTTTTAGCTGTTTGGAGTCGTAGCTTATCAGTATCCAATTCAAGAAATCCTTCTAAAAAGTGCTTGTTGAAGTCAGTAAAAGCTGCGTCTGCATCAAAGAGCTCAAGTTTTAACAGGGCTGACATGGTTTGAGGGGTTTACATCCACATCACAAGGACTCTGCGTGGAACCCTCATATTTCAGAGTGCAGTTGGCATGAGGACATTTGTTTTCATTTCTGAGGGTAAGTGGAGAAGAAATAATGGCTGCACGATGATAAGTGATTCGTGTAAGTGAACGCTCAGTGTTTTATACCTGCTGAAACCATTGGAGACGCAATATTACAAAACATGTCAGAAATGTGTACGCCGTAGCGGCTGGGAACTCCAGTGGACTGGTTCTGATCCAGTGCATTTCTAGATAGCAGCAAGGGACACAAAGTAATTAACTATGAAAATGTTTTTACTATATTATTTATTTAACAATTTAGCAGCGTGGGGTTGAGGGAAAAACGGACTTGAGTTTCGCTGAAATGTATAAAATAATGTGATAAATTTGTGTCGAATATCCTTCATTTATGTGAATTTTAGAAGAAGCCCAAACGTGTGGACATATACTACCGTCCAAAGCTTTGGGATCACTTAGAAATGTTATTTTTGAAAGAAAAACATTTTTTTAAATGAAGATAACATTAAATTAATCAGAAATTCAGTCTAGACATTGTTAATGTGGCAAATGACTATTCTAGCTGGAAACGTCTGATTTTGAATGGAATATCTACATAGGCTAATCTTGTTGAAAGGCTAACTGATGATTAGAAAACCCTTGTGTAATTATATTAGCATAATAAAATATAAGTGTGAGTTTTCATGGAAAACATGAAATTGTCTGGGTGACCCCAAACATTTGAATGTGTGAAGATAAATACATAACATTTTATCACCAAAAAATTAACCAAACAAAACTGAAACTTAACAACATACAAGAAGTGCAAACGGAATAATTAAATAATCAGCTATCTTGAATTTTTCCATTTTTTTAAGTAATGATTTAATACAGTTCCTAATACAGGGAGGGGATAATGAAAAGTTATTACATTTAATGTAATATAACCCATCATATCTTCATTTTGAACCATGTGAAATGACTGATGTCTGACAGTTGTCGGCTGGTTTATATGAATTATTATATTCCTTCTGGCAAATCCACAGACATTCGTGCTACCATTTATAAATGTCATCTCCCTACTACATTTATACTTGTGCAGCCCCATTTTATCACTAACACTAAAGGTCGTCTTAGTCAGGTTGACCCCCAAAAACGTTGAACCCCATCTGAGCCAAACAAAGTGTAGACTATAAAAAGTAATGCACTCTTCCTGGGATCATTTAAGGAAAACGGTCACTGCAGTTCTGATTAGTGACTTGTTTTACACCTTCTGATATAAACAACATGCCCATTGAACAGCACTCCAACTGATTTTTACTTGGTCATTGAGTCTTGTACGCTATTTTATCTTTGTGAAGTCACACAATCTCATGTTCACAGTTCATTTTATGACCATTTTCATGATGATTTGTTTCAGTCACAGAGTTTCTAACTTGCCTATCTGTGATTGCAGTTGTATTCATTTTCTACTCTGGGGCCTGCATTTTTCACTATATTCTTTTTAAAGTAGTAGTTTGTGATTTTTTTTCATAAGAGCAAATTCCCAGCAGTAAAATTACAAATGAAATTATTAAGAGTTGACACAGACAGAAATTATTTTAGAATTAAAGTAATTTTGCAGACTTTTACTCACTTCTGCTGTATATAGTATTTCTACATATTGACATGTGAACTCTCTTTACACAGTCTTGTTCATTATTACTATTAAAAGCAACATGGAGAAGTAAATAAATCAAAGATTAAAAGCATTGCAGGACCTTCTAGTCTTTGTCCTTGGGATCTACATCAATAATAGATTTTTTAAACAAATTAAATGACCATTTTGCAGATGTAATCATCAGCATGGTGCAAGTGAATTTGTATGATGGATTTAAATTTGCATGATAAGTTCAATTGTAAAACTGGGCCCCGTTTCAGAAAACTCAAAGCATTATGTCAAGGACAAAGATAGAAATAAATATAGGACTTCATGGTTCTGTCCCTACACAATGGAAACACTGGAACCAGAGAATGGAAACTGAGCTGTTGAATCAGAATTGTTGTTGAATTTTTTTTTCTAAAACCTCTAGTGTGACATTTCTCTGACTTTGGTTATACACTGTAACTTATAGCATTAAATCAAGTTTTAATGTAGGATGTTTACATTGCTGCTTTTACTCCAGTACAACTTTAAATACTTTCCCCACTACTTAAAGAAGGTGTGTTTATGCATCACTCTATTGATCATCACACTCTTTGTTTTTGTGACTGAATTTGAAACCACTGTAAAGGAAGCAAAATCACATTAATTAATCAAAATGATGCATTTTACTTTCTGCTAGAGTTTTAAAAATATGGGATGATCCCCTTCATTGCAGGATAAAATTCTATAAAATGCAACAAATTACTTCTATTCTTAACCTTTATGAATAAATCAATACATATAAAGCAGACTTTGAGAAACACACAAAGAATTCTGATATACCTGTAATGTAATAATGTATTTGTGCAAATGGCAATAAAATTCTTTTCTAAATGAAAAAAATGGCAATAACTGTGGCTATTAAAAGCAATAACAAGCAACAGATTGAACACTGAAATGTGTATTTATTTTGGGGAAGATTAATATTTAAAAATGTAATAAGAAAAGAATATAAATACATATAAATATTGTGAAATAATGTTTCAGTGTACAGTGTTAAAAATGAGATAGAATTAATAAAACAATTGTCACTAAATGGCAAATATTGTGGACATGCTGTGTAGATATAAAGATGTAAAAGAAACAGAAAAAAGTACGGAGTACTAAGTAAAAGAACAATTAACACACTCAGTTGGATGTTTTAAAAAAAAATCACTTCAAGCTTATTTTAGCATCAGAACCCAGAGACCAGACAGGAAACACCTTAATATTTGGTGCTTCTCCGTTTTCTAAGCTGCAGTATTACAGCCGGCTGCAGAAAACAGTGCAGGATGTTTGTTTCTTCGCCGGTTCCTGCGAGCCGCTGAGGTAATGCCTGACGTCCACGTGCCACATTATCCCATCTGGGTTTGGTGAGAGTCTCTCGAGTTCCTCTGGCGATTTTCTGATCTTCCCTGATTACATGTGGCAGCCTCTGACCTGCACCGAAGACCCTCTCCTGACATGGATGATTGACGATTATCGATGCAGAAACCTTTGTTAATTCGGCGTACAAGGTCGCTCGCTCTCAGCAGCTGGATAACTGTTTTAACCTCATCAAACCAAGTTTATTTTGGGATACAAATAAATGGGGATCATGGGGTTTTCTTTGTGCCGGTTAGCTCGTACCTTTGTGATGTTGCATGTAATTTCAGATTCAGTCCAGGGTCTGTGGAAACTGGAGCTCCCCATTTGATTGAGTGAATCACCTGCTGTGGAAATTATAAACACTGTGCAGGAATTTACATTAGGCGACCAGTGGAAAAGTGCACTGTGCTGATGGCTTTGTCTGAACCGCGGAGTAATAAAATCTCTTTTGTATACAAGACATATTTCATCAAGGTATCTGCACTTCTTCACTCCGACTCTTTAAAAGCCATTTCATCCATCTTCAAAAAGGAGCCAAGTGTGATGATTTCAAAACATTTGAACTGCGAGGACACCGCGCGTTCGTGCTTAACTGAAAATGGACGCGCTTAAATCTCATTTTCCTCTTAATGGAGAGCTGTCACGCTGTGCAGGAAATCACACAGACGCATTGAAACGCCTTCAATTAAAGCGTGAATGATTGGAGTAAAATTCGACTTACGACGAGGCACAGAGGAGCAGCAAGTCGTCAGGACGGGGGGAGTAAAGTTACCTGTTTTTGCTGTGTAGCCATGGAAGTCTGACAAAAACTACCTCCTGATGCCAAAGTGACTCTGCATGTTAAAACGCTTAAAAACAGCAGAATCATAACTTCTTCTGAAATTATACGAGCTGGAGGAAGCCCACAAAAAGTGAGACTAACATCCTTCAAGTGCAGCTTCATTTTTAACTCTACAAATAATGCTAAATGACAAAACTGTACTGGAACATTTGTGCATTAGGGGTGTCAGATTGGAGCCTATAAACAGCAATATGATCACTATTTACTGCTACTTGTACCAGCCGGAGAGGTCTCTGCCCTCCTACCTCTATGTCTCAACTCGTAGCAGCTCAGTTTACCAGGGGGAATTCCTCCAAGTTTATTTTGCCGGTTGTGTTAGCCAAAAGCAACTCCGCTGCCTAAGAAACCCTGGGAGCGCTCGGAGAAATAGTGTTGCAAGGTCTCTGGTGGAAGTTTTTTTTTTTTTTTGTGGGTATCAGGGGGTTAAGTACGGGTTAGGTCAAAAACAAAAATAAGCATCAACTGAAAAGGTTTTTGCACATCTCTGATGCAGGGTTTTATCCAGGATTTTACAGATACAGAGGTCGTGAGTCAGCCGTCATGACTCACCTTGTACAAGACTCAGGTTTAAATGCGATTTCAAAGAATTCTAGTTAAGAATATGATTATGGTTGGATTTGCTGAACACTAAATCCTCCCATTTTACTAAAGGTTTGGATTAGTTTGCCTTCGGCCCTGTCAAACTGCTGTCCTTAAATGACACTAACACTGTTCTGACTTTCATTTGCATGTCATTACAGTCCCCTATCTAATAAATGCTGGTTTAGAGGTGGTTTACTGATCATCGATAGCAATTTTACCACATATAGTGAGCTTCTCCCACCCTAAACCTCTGAACAAACCAAACCTATAGAAAGCCAAAAACTCAGCAAACATGTCAGTAAGACAGCTTTGGAGTTAGTGGAAGGTGTTTTCTGCATAATTAGGGAGAAACCATAAATTGTTCATATAAGATGAGCTTTTCTGGATCTGAAAAGCAAAATCAAAATAGAAGCACCAAACCCATGCATTCTTTCTAACAGACAGCAGGGGGCGACTCCTCTAGCCATGTGACTGTATAGAAGTCTATGAAAAAATTAACCAACTTTCACTTGGTTTGTTACTTCAGAAGACATTTTCCTGATGAGTTTATGATCTTAGTCAATAGTTTGAAGGCTTTTTGAATACAGTATGGTTTTCATTTTGTTAATTATAGTCCCATTTAGAGTAAAATAAACTGCAAAACAGGATTTGTTTTAGAGTGGGGCTACCTTGTGATTGGGTCATCTGGTCCGATCCACCCTCTACTGGTTACATTTGGTTTGAAAAGAGCCAAAGTCAGGGCTCCAAAGGGGAAGTCTACAAATCAATTTGCAATGTCATTGTTGCTACGACCACCTTTTTTATACAGTCGATAGTAGATTCCAGCTAATAGATCCTGCAGCAAGACCTTCACCTGCTCTACGACTATATGCCATGGTCATGTCATATGAGAAGATCATTGTTAACTTTCACCAAAAAGATAGATAGATAGATAGATAGATAGATAGATAGATAGATAGATAGATAGATAGATAGATAGATGGGCAAAATAAAAATCATAATTTTAAAAACCAGAATAAGGAAATAATACTATACTAGTTATACTAACTATACTTTGAGGGAAATATATTTTTTATCAAATTCAATTTGTGACGTTTTACAAATATTCTTCTAATCAACATATCTTTGCTTTTTGTTTGTTGTATTGTTGCTCCTTTTCAGCCAAATAATCGTATATTAACAGAAGTAAAACTCATTACCATGGCAACCCAGAAAATGAAGGCAAAGCCTCAAACATGTCGTTAAAAAGGCCGTATTTGAACCTGAAGTATGATGTTTATCTCCTCTGAAACTGGTAATTTTGGTGTATAAACTTTACCAAACAGTGAGTGAAAATGAAACTTGATGTGAGAGTCCTCTTGTTCACCTATTTCTCTGTCCTCCCTTCCACCTTCTTGTAATTCTTTCAGACTCTAAGCCTTTCGTACTGCGTCACAATCTTACTTTTTGGTGAGAAAATATTTGAAATGAGAGTGCAGTTTAATTGTATAGCAGTGTAATTTCTGGTTATTTTTATGTAAGCTGAAAATGATCACACTCATGTGGGGTCTTACCTAGAAGGATGCTGTTGATATTTTAATGCACCTCATTTGCTGAAAAATAATAACATTTCTGTCACACGTCACTCAGTGATGCTTTTCCACTATGCAAAAATCACCTATCCTTTTCAGCTTCACTTCGGCGGCGAATTCACCACTGCAGCTTTTCAGAGAAATGAGAAAGTCACTTGTTGAGACTGGGCTGTTCAGTCTGGATTTAGCTCCACCACTGATGCTCAGTCTTTAGGCTACGAGCTGCAGTTGCTGCATGTAGTTCTTCAGCAGCTACTCGGTCTACAAAGTAGACATTTAAATCCACACTTGCTGTCACTTTAAGTGCACTTGAGGCCTCATTGTGGAACACTTGTAAACTTTCCCATTTCCAACAGAAGAAGAGGAAGAAGAAGAAAAAAGTGTTCGTCTATTGAGAATGTTAAGTGTAGTTTTCCATTTATCAACCGCTGGGGAACAGCCAGGCAGATGTGCGCAAGAACAAACCCCGCCAGACCAGACTTCCTCTGAAGACATTAGTTTGCCACGGAGAGGGCGAGTTCTCATCCTTAAGAATGCCAACGATGCGATTAATTGCTAATCTGCTCATTGTTTCAACCATCAGGAGGACAAAAGCGGATCTTGGGCATCTTACATAGACCTCCGGAAACAAATGAAGCATGCAGGAGAGGCTCAGTGACAACATAAATGTGATAAATATCAGATTATTGTTGAAGTATTCCAGTTGGACAGCTTTGTATTCCACTGATTTGCTCAAAATTGTGCCTTCTAGATAGGCAACAGTTAACACTGGAGGGTTTTTTTTGGTTAATATACGTGTAGTTAGCTGTAATGAAATGCTAGCAGATAGGTGGGAGAGACAGGGTGAGGTGAGGGAAGCATGTAGTGCCTCCTTTCAGTGAGAGAACATATGGATTTAGGTCTGCTAAATGTCAACATGAGTAAGTCATGTATCACTTTGTTTCCATGATTTCTGCACAATTAAATCATTAAGTGTCATTAAGGGACTTGTGTAATAGCCCCTGTGGTGCAGGCAGAGGGGCTGGAGAGAAATCCAGCTCAGAGCTCTCTGCAGGCTGCACTGCGCTGCAAATATCAAACTATTCTAAACTTGAATCCGCTGCTTATTACAGCACAACATCCCCATACGAAGCCGCAGTAAAGCCACTTCCGCTGAGAGAGTCTGACCTCTGGGGAAGTATGAAGTTTTACTGTAAATGTTGTGACGGTGCAGGCGGGAAAAAAAAAGAAGGAAAAAGGAGTTTAATGTTCTGCATCCACTTTGAAAAAAAAAAAATTTCAAAAAAAAACTTGAGGGCTGCCGAGCCAGGTCAACGTTCTGGAAAATGAGAGAGTCATTATGAGTGGAAACACTTGTATTTAGATCATTACTTCACACAGTAATTATTACATACAGAGCGTAATGAGTCATTGCGAGAAGATTAGCTTGTTAATCTCCAGGAAACAAGAGGCCTGGAGGACACTGAGCGTGCAGAAAAACACCCAGAATTATCAAATAATGTTTCTTTGCTTGCTATTGTAAACATGCAGTAACTGATACCTGGAAAACAAAGCGTTGAGGAAGTGAAGGACTCGACTTTAACTGAGCCAAAACTCTGGAGAACATTCACTTAAGGGGTAACGTAAGCTATGTTCCATCCGAGCTCATTCTGACATTAAAGACACTAACTGGAACCATTACAAACTGAGCAACACACTAGAGTGTTACGCCTCATACCTCACTAATGAATAGATGCATAATAACTCCAGCAGGCAGTTTTCAGTTACATCCGATTGGAAACAAATGGCTTTTATACCTCGAAATACCAACGCGGCATTATACATGTCCATGCAAATACCTTGTGTACTCGCTGCTTGGGTAACAAATTGCCATATCATGTGTTACAATTACCTCCTCACTTTTGGCCAGCCAATACATCTTCCCAATGAAATGGGTTGAAAGCTATGAATTATGGCCATATTTCAGTCTAAAAGAAACAAACCACTAATTGCGACGTGGCCTCTCGGTAATTTCAACAGAGAGCCCAGAAAGGCACTCCAGCATTGGGGAAATCATTTACTGCTGCTGCTGCTTTATTTTGGTTTCAAATAACAGACACTACTAATTTGGTGTGGGCCTGACCCCTGCCACCCCCACTCCCCCTCCCAGCTCATGCCCCGTGGGGAAAACTCCAATCAGCCCACATCTCCACCGGCATTTTTTTTTTCTTGCTTCCCTTTGCAAGCCCTTCTTCTGCTACCAGCGAACTGCAGACCGCCTTTCTGAAATGTTTCTGCTAATTCCCATTTCCTTTATAATCACAAGCTTTCATGTGAGTGGCTGGCCGGGGCCGGCTGGGGAGGGGAGTGGTAATTACTCTGGGGTCCCAGGCATTAACCCGACCAGGTGTCACTGGATGGCCTGTTTACCTCAGTGATTAATGAATGGACTGCGAGCCTCTCACTGCCCCCCACCCAGTGCTCTTTTTATTCAGAGCGGAGCGTGCCACTGAATCAATTTGCCGAGCAGTGACAGGTCTGAGCTACATCAGGCCTCGGAGGCCAGCCGGTCCACGCAGGGCCCTTCTCCTCTTACCGGCACAAACTCATCTGTTAGCGACGCTAAGCTAATTAGCTCCAAGTCTAATGAATGGCAACACAGACAGCGTGTGCCCTGAGATAACATTTTTGTGCAACAACCTGTTGATTTACCCTTGAAATGAGTAAACTGGTGAGTGTTAAAGGAAAAAGAAATATGTTTTGTGCCTCATAAACTATAATAACATTTTTTTTATAATCCCGTCTTGCAATGGCAGAGTTAAGCCGGTAATAAGCCTGTTCCTGGTTTGCATTAAAAGATTAACTTTTCATCGTTTCCTTTTCTTTCCCCCCTTGATTGGACAATAGAGCCGTCCAGACCTCACCTGGTGACTCTCTGTTCAAACAGCAAATATGTTTTACCATCTCGCAGGCTGTTATCCATGCTGTGATGAAAAGGGGTGTGAAAGCAGAACTGTGTCGTCCCCTCATGTCTGTCAAAGAGGATATTGAGGCAGAGGAGCGCATAGGCTTTGTGTACACAGGTGATTACCTAATCAGCATGTCGTCTCTAAGAGGGGCCAGCGAGGGTTCACGTCACTCAGCCGCCACAATCCAACCTCCCCAAGCCAAATACAGCCTCATTGCTACGATACTGACACAATAACATGCAGGACGGGGGGGCAGGGCGGACACAGGACGACGGTTCCTCCAACAAATGTGCATCTTTCTCTTCTGCAGTGGAAGCAGCAAATTGAGCTACATTCGCCTTTGTATTTTAGAGTAACATGTTATCAAGATGTAATTAAAATTAGTAATGATACCTTTTTCAAAAACTCTGGAATTACAAGAAAGCTGTATTATATTATTAAATTACTTAAATACATGTTTACATAGTAGCTTTTCGAGCTGGTGGAGCTAATTTAAACAACCTCCACTGTGAAACCAGATCTTCCAAAAGTATAAAAAAAACCTTCTTCATAATCCCGCTGACATTTGTAACAACAACAGCTGAAAACACAGCATCGGAACGGCGTCTTTCACAACACAATATGTTGTGTTTTTTTTCAAGTGCCATACAATTTATTTAATATTATCCCTTCAGCTGCCTTTAACCAACAGCATTTTCTGAAAGCTCAAAACATTTAAACATTGTCGCCTGACTGAGTGAGTGTACACTGCTGCTTTTGTAGTTCTGTGGGAGTTGTCGTTTGTTTTGTGGCTAATAAAAACTGTTGTTAAACGCAATGAAAATCATGAACAGTCTAAGTTTTGATGCCAAGTTGTGGGGGATGATGATTTTCTGTAAAGAGAAAGTAAACTTTAGGAATAAGCCTCATAAAGAAAAAAAGTTAAATGGGAGAGCAGCTACTGAAGCTAGTGCAACACTTTCTCTAATAAGTTATTAATGTATTTTAAACCAATAATTATTTACCACAGTTGCCAAAAAGAAGAAGTAAGGAAAAACCACATTTACCTCAGAAATGGGAGTGCTGTAGCATAAAATGGAATACTTAAATAAATAATTGCTTGAGTACAGATATCTCCACCATTGGCCAGCAACGTTTGAATTTATTAATTGTCTATTACTACTGTAGATTGGTAAAATAAACTTTTGAGTTTTAAGTTTTCACTTGGCAATGCCTGATTGAGTCAACAGGGACTTCCACAGATTTTTTTTTGCAGAATCTAACATTTATTTCTACAAAGATCCCATGAGATCAGGATGTTTTGTTCATAGAGTATTTTTAATAATACAATTTAACTAGCACTTTAAGTTGTAGAAGCATGTTGTATTTCTGTTTATCCTATTTAAGCATAAAGGTGTCAGCTACCATTAACCTGCCAAACAGAAATTTCATTCACATTTTAAACACATTAATGGATTTCACATAAGCTGAATTGTAGCCACCTACAGTATACAACAGACCTTAATATCCCTCCTGTATTTTCTCGAATTAACAAAAACCAAAATCTTTAGAAATAGTTTACTGAAAATACAAGGACCAATGTAGAAACTGAATGCAACAAAAGTGAACACGCCTGTGATCACTGACATGCAAATTATAAAAACCTGTGATCACTGAAACTACACTGAGTAAACCTGTGATTTCCAATTAACCAAAACTTATAAACATGGTTATAAAAATGGCTTCGGACCTACAGGTTGTGCTGATCATCATGGCTCCATTTGGTAAATAATTGTTAGAGGAATTACAAAATCGGATTGTGAGACTTCATGATTGAAAAGGTCAACTGTGTTACAGCAGAAATCAAGAGTGATTAGTAGAAAACTACACGAAAAACTTTGCTAAATAAGAGGAAAATAAGCCTCACAAATACTGGCAGCATTTTCTTTGGTCAAATGAGTTGAGGATAAATTTGTTGGGCTCAGATGGACTCCAGCATGTTTAGTGTGAATCCAGCCAGGACAACCACAGTGAATGCATTAACCTGACAGTGAAGAACAGAGGTGAGAGTGTGATGATATGGGGCTACATAAGAGTTTCTAAAGAAGAACAATATGAAAACTATGACCTGACCTGAAGTGAGTCACCTGAGCTGAATCCAGTAACACACCTTTAGGGTATTTTAAAGTGAAAGGTGAAGCAACACAACCTATTAAGCAAAGGGCAGCTGAAAAAATAGTCTGAAGAATGGCACACTCGTATCCCTTAGGTTGAGGAGGAGTGAGCCTGTCATCTAAAGTAAAAGTAGACATACAAAGTATTACATTTTTATTTTGTTTTAAATTTATGTAGTGAAAGGACTGCTGACTTTTGTTGCATTGTGTTCATATTGAGGGGTCTGTGTTTTCATTAGAGTAAATCTACAACTATGTCTTTAATTTGACCTCTGATCAATCTTAGAAGTCATGGAGTTATCCTAACATGATAAAATGTTGAACAGTTTGATGTGATATTGTACAGCGTTGTACTAACTTCTACTGTATACTGTAGGTTTTTAACCTTGTTTGCTATTCTTAGAGAGCTGCTAGCAAAAGCAACAACGATGTGGAAACTTTTAAGACTCGTAAGCATTTTCTGTTTTGTTATGTCAAAGAATGAATAATGAGATGCATTTGAGAACAATATTTTTTTTTCGGAGATTCAGGTTTTTAACGTCTCCTGCGGTTTTATATTCCTTGTACTTCACCTCACGACCTGAGACAACACTGTTTTCGCAATTACATTTCTCTTCTTCTTCAAAGTAAATTAAGTTTCACAGACTCAATCCAGAAACACTTTCTTCATCCAAGTTGTCACTTCACACCTCAAACCTTACGAGACCCGTTCAAGTGAGTCACTGAGACATGATAATGAAATGATCCTGGTTGCTGTGATCGCTGCGTGTCACGGCAGAGCACATTCCAACTTATGTATTCAGGCTCAACTGGCGTGCCATGACATCAGCTAGCAGCGAGCATTAAGACGGGCCATTAACAAAGCTGATGAGTTACAAACTGCTGCTGCCATCATCCCCGAGCTCTTAATGGATTGCATTTTGATTGTGTCAGCCAGCACTCGGACGACCTTTCACATGACGGTTGAAGCTTTGCCTTGCACTTGCAGCAGCTGTTTTTTCCACACCGTCTGTCAAAACAACATGCTTGAGTCAGCCGGAGGTGGGCGTAAGGATGGAGAAGTTGTGGTGGGGGGGGATAAGTTGTTGTGACTACCACAGGTGGGGAAGGAGAGGCCGAGCTGTCACTGAGGAATGCCGCAGTATTGAGGAACGTATCCGTGTTCACAGCACAGGTGTACTGGACGCTCAGATGGATTAATACAGTGTTAATGAAAGGAAAACATGTCAAAATTACCCGACGCTCAGTGGAGTGTTTTAACACCTGCGGTTTTCTCTGCTGTTTGCACTTGTGTGTCAGTTTATGACGCGTTTTACATGCCGAGGGGCAGACCAGGGGAATTAGGCTATCATAACATCACTGTGAAATATTACATTTCGTTCCCGATGACTGCAGAGCACAGAATTACAATTACAACGGTATCACTGCGGTGATTAGTATGTAAGACAAAACATATTGTCCCAGGCAGCCGGTATGCATCCTATCTGTGTGTGGTCTCGTGCTATTTCGATATTTATTCCATTACTGAATGCCGTTGCGATTAACAAAAGTGACATTCTGCAGAAAATGCTCAAGCATGAGCAGCACCTTGATCAAATTTAAACCCAGGCAATATGTTTTCTTTCACGGCACAATCATTTTCAACTTAAACACACATTTTCACAATTAAAATCAGGCTGTGGTGGAAGAAATATCCAGATCCCTGATTAAAGTGGTGGTAGCATACCTCAAATGTTAAAATACATGAAATAAATTCTAGTATTGCATGCCTGAATAAGCAAATGAATGCTTTATATTTAGATTAAATGGTTAAATTAGTAAGAGTGATCATGTTTTTATGTAAGGTCCTATTCTCAAAATAACTAGTAAGACTAGTTTTCATATTAATGTAATGGGACATAGGAGTATAAAGTTACATTTACTGTCAGTAATGAATTGAAGAGCAGTTTTTGTGCTGTAATTAGTCCCATTTGTTTGAATATCCTGCTTTATTTGCAAGCTGTGATGTAAATCTATGTAATGTTCAGGCTCAAGATGTTGAAAATGTCTCACGACTTTGACAGATGGTGACAAATGTCTTATTGAAAGGTATGAATTTCTGATGAATTACGCCACGATCCATTCAGTGAAACCTGACGACACAGAGCCCAAACCTGAATGGATTTATTCATCCTATGGAAACGGTGCTTGGGCATCTTGAATGGACATTAACGGCTTTCAACAATGTCGCAACAATGTCGTTTTTGTCTCTGCGGTGGAAACGTTAGAGGGATAATGAAAAGTTTTTCTTTAGAAAAAAAAATTCTGTCGGTTTCCCGCTAATGTCTTTTAGCTTCCCTTCCAAAACCCCTTTCTGTGATTGTCCTGGATAGGATGCGATCTGTCACACGGGAACTTCAGCTACATCAGCAGGCTGTTACTTGTCAACACAAACCAGAACTTCTCCGTCCGAAGCAACGGAGCATTACATACAAATCTGTGGTTCTTAATTCCAGCACGACACGAGGATGGGAGTGTTTTCAGAGCGTCAGGCGTTAGCTTGATAGTCAGCTGTCACGTTTTATTCAAACTGCAGTAAAAATGTTGGTGAAAAATGAAATATTTGATTTGTAATCAGGTATTTAAATTCAAAATTCAAAATTTTAGCTTGCCAACAACAAGGTCAGCAAGCCTAACTTTGTTCTCCTAGCTAACACGACACAGCGATAACTAGCTAACCATGCTAAATAAATAGTGATAGTGGTGTTTAGTACATTTAGAAACACTGAATCGTCAGACTGAACTTTATCACTGAATTGCTACTGTTTAGCAATGGACTGTTTTTATCAGCGTGGCTAAATGCTAAATGACAGCAAAAGCCCAAAAATGACTGCTGAGCCATTAATTTTGTCTTAAACAGTTTGAAGCAGCAACAAACTGAACACAACAATAAAACACAATCACAAAAAGCATTCTGGTACATCACACCGACTTGTAAGATGTGGCTCCGCTAATTGTGGCCAGTTCAAACAGTAGAAAATGTCCGACTTTAGTGCTGCTTTTGGATATTTTAATTAAACAAATGTCAAACCTTGACACGCAACATTTCTGAGATGATAAGTTTTCTAATATTTTACTGTTTTTAACTTAAATAATTTGATACTGTAAAGAAAGCAATCCTTCTATGACACTAACACAGTGAAAGTGATGCTTGATGCTAAGCTAAGTATTAGCAGGTGAATAAAAATGCTATATATTTAATTTTATTTACACAAAACCATAAATTTGGTTGATAGGACTGTATAACAATTGATCCATTGTATAAGTTATTTTTGTAAAGCATTTGTGAAGAAGTAAAATTAAAAACAGAATTGTATTTAAATTGTAAATATTTTTAAAATATATTTTAGTATTTGTTGTAATTAAAAAAAATCTAAGCATAATTATGTAATAGAAATAACTTCACAATGTATTAAAATTTTCATGAGTTTAATATAGAGGCAAGTCAATCTAAATACTAATAGAGCTACATTAATGATGCTCTATATGGAAAAAGAGGAAGTTTTTTAGTATGATAATGCACAATTTTAAATTAATCACGTATCCTCCTCCACTTCTACAGATCTCACCTTTGTAACAGACCAAACTGCTGGTAAATTGCTCAAAATAATTAAGAATACATTGGATACCAGACTCACAGAAGGATTTAAAAAAATAAATCTCTATTTAGTGAACATTGTGATCATACTCACATTATGATCAGTTGGTGTGCAAATCAAAAATAAACGACGAAAGTAAACAAAAAATATTACTTCTTTGGTACATAAAACTGAAACACTTTTTCACTAACTTTTCAAGTACGACGTAAACATTAAGTAGACAGTAATATTAATAAAGTTCACTACAACTACGGAAAATAATTCTTTAAAATAGGACTGTGTATCCTCACTTTTTTATTTCTCATAAGGTTTCTGTTGTCTGTGTTCAAATGAAACTCTTCCAACTACAAGTATGAGAAAATAAATTTAATATGTAAGTATAAAACTCCAGGTCTGGTTATAAAGAGACTCCTATGTGTCATTTGAAACAGCAGAACGTTTTGTAGCATTGTGATAATGTCTCAAAAATACAGCTTTAAATGAATAAGAAGCTTTCATTGATTAAAAATTAAAAAACTGACTGCTGTTTTTTTTTTTGTTTGTGTGTTTGTTTTGCATTACCTGAAGTGACCGATGGGACTAACATAAATAGATGCCAAATGAGTTATCTCTATGTATATATCGTATGAAATGTTGCAAAGGTATGAACTGACTGGAAGGCAATGCAATGAAAACCTTCTAATCAGCTGAACTATTTTCTGACAAAGCGACAGAGTTTGTGTGAGAACAGATTAAAATTTAAAAAATGAAAATGTGGGTGTAACTTTTTTTTTCTTTTTGAAAAATGGAAAGCCTTAAAACCAGGAGGGAAGTGGCTGTATACTGAGCAGACAAGAAGTGCAGGGAAATGAACTGTTATTATATACAAACATGCAACAAGAGCAATCTCGAGCTGCTATCCATCAAAGGCTTCCTTTGTAGGTGCAAGTAGTCTGGCAGCAGGTCATCGGTCAGCGTCTGGTTTACACCTCTCCCTCTTTGTCGGGCTGACTGCTGGGGGTCACGGTATTGATCAGGGCCTCGGATGGTCGCCCTTGACCCGCGCCTCCATTTAAAAGCTATAAAGGAAGCCCTGCGCCAATCTAATGTTTTCCACCGAGGTGCCAGAGGAGGCGGTGGACACCTGCACTTTGTCAGGGTGTTTAGATTGGGAGCCGAGGCTGATACGGCCAGCTGGGCCTCTCTATCATTAGATCCAACAGCGCTTACAATAACAGACGAGCAAGGCAACACAGAAACACATTAGATTTCGCCTTATTTATGGCATTTGATGACAAGAGTACAGCTCGCAATCCAACTTGGACATTAGCAGGCTAAATTGATGCAAAGCACTTACGGAACTCATCCACCGAGTCTTGTGTCTAGTGCGAAGATGCTTGTCTGCTGTAAATATTAGGCTTGAGGAATATTTCAGCTTGTCAAAACAAAGCTCCGCAATTGCTTTTAACGTCCTTAATCTCTGGATGATTGTTCAAAACAGATTCTTGACTCACTCTGCATCACATCTGTTCGACAAGCTCTTTTCACAGTTGTCCAAAACTGTGCGGCTGCAGGAATTTCAGTTTGCCTGGCTTCATTTGTGGAAGCAACAAGTGAAAACACAAGTTATTGGATTGTACATTAGTATGAATGAACTAAAAATATCAAGTTAGTGAAACCTCAGTAAGGTTTTAGAAAAGTATTCCTTATATCCTAAAATATTTGACCTGTTCACGTCCTCATTTCATTATGGGATCTCCAGAATAGTCTGATGAGTGATCCTAATGGCAAACCTAATTACAGAGCTTTATATAAATGTTTCGGCTTATGAATAGATCATGAAGATTTTTAGCCAAAGCTCACCACCACCAATTTGGCTCCAATGTGCATTGAAAATATCCCACTATTAGAAATAATTTCAGTGATGAAAGGTCCAGAGTTTAACCAAACAATGCTGCCTTTGGGTTTGAGAAACCACGTTTTTAATGGACTTTTTGGGGGGACTTTTTTTGAATGCCTTAGTTCCCTAATTACAAACCATGACTTCACATTTTTGTTGACTGCTAGATTAGATTTTCTGTAAGTCCTTGTTCTCTAAGGTTTTCTTTAATTTATGTGGTAAGAAAAGGAGTATTAGACTTAAAGTGACTTAAAACTCAAAGGTCAAAGCTGGTAATATTATCTACTTTATGTTGATAAATCACATTAAAAATATCAATCAGTAACACCATCTCTCAGTACTTAAAGACTTCCTTAACCTGTCTTCATTTCACATTTGGTTATTAATGAAGACATAATTTTTTTAAAAAAGGGTCACCAAATTCATACTTGAAATTTAGTTTGTAGTTACAATATCACAATTGTGAAATCTTTTCCTGTAAAGTTAAATAATTAGAGCTTTTCTTGTAATTATACGATCGGAATACTGTAATCATTAAATCTTTTCTTGGATGTGGTATTATTTACAAGAGAGTACCTCCATATATATTTTTTTCTATTGTCAATATTATACAATTCTGTAATTTATAGGTTTTGTGGTATTTTTTTGGTAAAAAAATAAATCTTCAAAGTTGAGTTAAAAATGTCTGCCAGTGCGACTCTACATTGTTTTTAATTGGAGCTGTATGGCCCAGAAGGAAAAGCTTTACTGATCTTTATAGGCAAAGATCATGCAATTGATTTATTGCAGTTTTTTCTGTTATCTGATGGCACCAAGAAAAACATGGACGAGACTTTTGCTTCTTCCATTTGTCCAATGCAATATCATGAACATCAAAACCTTTTTTTTAAGTTAATTTTGCAGGTCGATACTTAGGTTCAAGAAGAAGTAGTAAAAGTACAGATTTTTATTCTCCACAGAAATGACTGAAAACAACAACTGCATCAAATTGCAGAAAAGCTCTATACATGCTGAAATTGTTAGCTATGATGTAGACTTTGTAGTTAGATTAAAACCTGATTCTTTAATTAAAGGGTCAGGTTTTTTGTTCTTTAAATTACGTTTTTATATCAATAAAGCATTTATATTTTCAGTGAAGTAAAGTTCCTCTCTTGCAGGATCAAATGAGGAGCACATGCCCTGGCTAAGCTGTACATATGTGTGTGTGTGTGTGTGTGTGCGTGCGTGCGTGCGTGCGTGCGTGCGTGCGTGCGTGCGTGCGTGCGTGCGTGCGTGTGTGGTGGGTCCCAAAGCTGAATCTAAATTACTGGGTTGTCTTATGTCAAAAATTCTGCCTCACTGTTTCCATAAACATTAACAGCTACCTAACTGGGTTTATAATAGGGCGACTATACTCAACGACCACTGAGCCTTTACGGTGTTGTCAGCTTATCATAGGGGACCTGAACTTAAATTCATAGGCAGCATACGCTTTGATTTAAAGGGAAATTTGAGTCAGCTTTGGGAGTTTATGTGGTAGAAGCAGAAAACCGAGCAGCAGATATAGAAGGAGAGTTGCCATGTGGCCGATCAGCCTTGGGCAAGGTTAGCAGAAAGGCACCCATCTGGCAGCGTGCATTTTGACTGGCACATAGTTAAACAGTGATGCAGTTTGACAAATTTCAAACAGAGCTTATGAAAAGATAACATAAACACAATAGTCACTCCGGGCTCGGCGTCCACCTGTGTGTGTCACGCCGGAGTGTGAGTTAAAGGCCAATGCTAATGAGCAGAGCCGCTCGGCTGCTCTTGGATTAAGGTCTTTGTAAAGTAAATCACTGTCAGATAAAGGCACAGTGTTTATAACGTACCATTAATATTTTGATTGGTATGTTTAAGAGAGCCAGCTCCTTAATGCACACTGTCCTGGGTTTTAATGGGATGCACTGGCACATCTGCCGCTGCCCCCCACCGTGTTAACAGGTCATGAATCTCTTGCCAATTTAAGCACCATACCGTTGGACAGGCGTTTTTTTTTATTGTGTCCGTGTAAGGCTCGGTGAGATTTTCTTGGCAGCTGCAGTGTTTGGTCAGTCTCACTGAAGGAGACTGGGTAGAAGGAGATGGATCACAGATATTATTGATTGAGGGTTCATCTTGGATTTGACTGAAGTGAACTAATAATCTGAAAATGTGCCATTTTTGGCTCGATTGGCCCTCGAACAGAAAGTACTTCATTCTTTCATTTCCAGTGTCAGGGGGAGTTTAGAGCTTTTGAAATGTGGTTTGGCAGGAGACATTTTAGCTCCAGTCATTCATTTCTGCAGCAGAAACATTAAGCTTCTCTGGGAGTCGCTCTTGAACGATTAAATTAAAAAGCATTTAGTGTTTTCATGTGTGCTAAACGGCACCATTAGAGCTCTTCTACAACTCAGACTGAGCTCTTCTAATGTAGCTGTTCATTAAAATTATGATTCTATTAAAGGTACCTGATTGTTGATACGGAGAACAGTGTTAGGTAAATAGCTAAATAAATCCAAAATACCAAACTATATGACCTTACTCTGCTGGCAATGGGGGAAATACTTAAATGCATTAAAGGATAATACCGATTTATTACAATTTTGTATATACTTTTGCAGCTTTCCATTATGTTAGTAACGATAGCATTGTGTATCCAGTTAAATGCTGGGATCTGGGAACGAGGTGGTATTGGTACAACATTAAGAACCACAGATTGTAATTTTAATTTTTGTTATTAATTTTAATCCGTCTTCATTTATCAATGTTTTAAATGGGCCATATTGTTCAAAATCCAGTTTTTAATTGTTTTTTTTAACCTGACTAAGGGTCTTCAGTGTGTCTAGAGAACCACAAAAGATGATAGAAGGCATTCTCCTTATCTCTTTCCTTTCTCAAAGATCATAAAATTCAGGCTTGGGCTCGCCTTTGCCACTTATTAAACAGTCAATGCAGAGAGAGTTTTCTTACTGAAAGGGGCGTTGTCAGCAACATCTCAGTTGGAATTAAAGCTGCAGATATAGAAACTTCCTCGTTGGACCAGGACTAAAACCAGTCTGTGAAATATCTTCAGCTGAAAGTTGCAGTACACATGTGAGTGTTACACTAACTTGTTAAAAATGGATTAAATACGGGACCTTTAAATTGAGTGCAACCAAAGTGTTGCCTATGACCCAAAATTGCCTAGGAAAACTACACATTCACAGCCATAGAAAGCACTGTGGACTAAATAAAATGCCAAGAAAGGCCATATGATTCTGAAATTATCAACAATAAAAATTTGTAGACCAAATTGGAACACCTATGTTTTGACTAAATTGATAAAAGTCCTACATTTACCATTAGTTAACACCAGATGACTGCTAAGGTCGAATCACAGCAGCATGTAGAATTGCAAATTTTTTGGAGCTGCAGCAAATATTGCATCCGTTGGTGGATGCAAAGTAAATCAATGCAAATGTTTCATATACACAACTCTGCTAAACTCTGACATGTTGATTCAGTTGACCAACCGCAAACTACCATGACAATGTGGTTATCTATTAGCTGAGTTACGCTGTTTTATTCAGCCCTCCTCTGCTTATAGTTATGTCAGATTCATGAGACAGGAGTTGAGGGTACAAATTGGTCCATTTCTCTTGAAAAAATTGTGTGAACTTGTGCCATTAGCAGCTAGCTAGCTAAGGGGACAATTGCAATCATGACTGTTAATGGATGATTTTCATGTTAGCTTCACTGTGCTGCTTTCTCGGGCAAAGTGAAGACCTAGACATAGACATAGCTTGAAAAACAAACCATATCTGCTTTCGATCTTGTTGTTTCCTACTACAAAAGAATGACGTCTCCAAGACATTTTTGACAGCCAAATACAGAAAGTGGAAAGCCATTTTTTGCCGTTTCCAAAAAATATTGGATTGTGTCCACAAATCAGTTACCATTTTCTGGTAAAGCAACTCAGCATGGACTCTGTAGAGATACACAAATTGCTGCACCTGTTCTTTTCAATGATGGTTTTCTTTGTTAGTTTTAACAATGACTAATCAGAAAGAAATGCAGCAGGTATTTGCAGCACTATCTTTAGTTGTTGTTGTTCGTCTATGCCCATCAGAGGAGCAATCTCTGATCCGACACCTTTGTCAAGAGAATGATTTTGGCATTTGAAAACACTGCTTACACTGCTATAGTTTGGGTTTAAATAGAATTAGGTGCAAAAACAAGTTGGTTAGGCAAAGCAAAAGCTGATGATTACAGTCATGGCTCCAGCTAATGGTGAACGATAGTTGTGATTGTTCATCCACCCCGACCTCCTCCTTTGTAGTCCAGCGAGGTCAAACTATTTTCACCAAGAAAGTATATTAGTTCTGACAAACCACAATCATATTTATTGTCACTAACATGAACACGTCATTTTAGAGAATTTACAAAAATGACTGATTTCTTTGTGAGGACAATCTCCTGATGAGTGGATCACAAAGCCTGAATCCTGGATAGGAGGTTCAATCCTTCAGTTTTGTCCAAGTCCTATCTAACATGTTTTCCATACACATCTTTTACATCCATGTTAAGGAATCTCTTCCACATATCTTGCCACTAGTTACGGCTATGCAACGGTGATTATAACTGTCACCTCTTGTTACTGTCTCCAAGGCCATCATAGAATTACTTACAGTTCCCTTGCCAGGAGTTTCTGATTGTTTTTACTGAAATCCACATAAAGCCTGCGAGGAAACTTCGCCAGTGATTCCAGAGCCATGTGAGGCACATCTGGGAGATTACTACGGTTGTGTCTTCCAGTCGACAAGCACCCAAGGCCCTCTGCTATTTTAATCCACGCTGAATATTCCAACATCCTGCAATCAAACCAAATGAGAGAGGATTGGACATACAACAGAAGGCTGTAAAATTAAAAACAATTGCCGGATATTGGGGACTATGATTGTTTTGTGCATGTCTTGTTCAAATACTTGTAGAGCTGTGGAATCTATTTAATGTTTAGAAACCAGTTGTTGTGACATGTTGTTATGCTGCAGCCCAAAACGATGAAAAATCTTGATTGTGGAAAAACCAGATCTGTTTTCTTCCTTATGTTATGTCTTTGATATTAGTTTAATCGATTCTGGATTACTCATAATTGTACTAATACGATGCAGCTGCAGTCAAGCCGTCACAATGTTATAAATGGTGAAAACATTTCTTGAATTGTTTGTAATAGGTGTAAGGGGAATAAGCTGTCCATTCACACACATTATTCCAGCTGTGCGCTAATCATCACTGTCTTTCCTTGTCAGGGAGGGAAAACATGTTTCAGGTTGATTAAAGTCTCTTAATATTATTTTCTGACTATGCAGCCACTGTTGTCCAATTGAGAAGCAATCTGAGTTGATAAAAGTTAAATAACTCATCAATGCTGCCTTTAGTTGATAATCTAAAAGCAATAAGCTTAAAGAACAGCAGTTAGCAATACTGATAAAGTGATTTTTTATGGGTTTTGCCACTCAGGTTACTCACAGACTGTCTTACTATAAGCCTAAATAATGCTTCTCCTAAGGTACATGTAATTGAATGTACATATGCGATGTTTGGATGCTCATCTGAGTTTCTCTTAGGCTTTTTTTTCGATCAATATGAAATGCAACAGTGTCATTTTACACTCCTCTTTTACTCTGAAAATCAGCACAAGAGCATCGTTTTTCATAGTATTAAGCTCAGTTTTAAAATGTATTTGATTCTGTCACAATTTCATGGTTAGATATTTGTCTTTGAATATTAATATGACGAACAGGTCAAAATGCAGAGAAAAGGGTTGCTTTAAAGCACCCCTTCATCGTCTGCAGGATTGATTTTTAGTTAAGAAATCAATCAACAGTCATCTATCTGACTCTGACTGTATATATAATTTCAGTTAATGCTTTAGTTAAGGACTTTTTTCAGCTTATAAAGCCTTTAATGTGAGGTGGTGAGATGGATCGGTGGATGGATTGGTTGGCCAAACACTGCACAACAAAACTGACTACTTTAGTAATTTTTCTGTTTATTTTCAATTTATTACATTTCATTTGGCTTACAAAAATGGTCAAAAAATAGAAAGAAAAAGCCTATTACCAGCTTGACTTTCCTGACCATAGTGGAAAAAGTCACACTCTTAAATTTGCTGTTGGGTCTTTTACTTTACTTTTTAAAACTATTTATTATTTTGTTTATTTTCAAAAATAGTAGAAAAAATAATGATTGAATGAATGAATGAATGAATGGTTTTTATTTCGGTTACAAGATTATAGTACAAAAACTTCATTTTGTGCGTTCAAAAAAATATACATTCTTGCAAGACGCTTTTTTCTCCTTTCCTTCCCCCTCTCCCTCTCCCCCCCACAAAAAGAAAGAGGATGAAAAAGAAAGGAAAAAAGACAAAAAACAGACAGAACAAAAACACAAAATAATCAAACAAAAAATATACATATATATACAATAATATATATTTATATTTTTTCTTTTTTTTTCTTCCTTTTCCCACCTCATTCATTCAGTAGAAAAAATTGATTCTCATATTTACATTACCAGCTTCACTTCCCTAACCATAGTTGAGAATGTCACACTCTTTGTTTGGTCTTTTACTTTACTTTTTTTCACTACTTTTGTAAGCCAAATGATATGTAATGAATTAAAAATAAATAGATTAAAGTAGTTTGCCATGTTAGTTTTGTTGTGTAGTGTTTGGTTAACCGATCCATCCACCCCAACCTCCTCCTGATGTGGATTTTATGGGTTTCAAACCAAATCACCTCACACTAAGAGGCAAATGACATTTTAAAAATCAAAAAGCGTTCATCTAAATAGCATTAATATACAAACAATCAGTCACTTATATGACTGTTGATTGATTCCTTAACTTAAAAACAACCCTACAGAGGATGAATTGGTGCTTTAAAGCAGTTTCTTCTCTGCAGTTCCACCTGTTTGTTCTGAGCAAACCAACTGCAACTGCTACTACTACTTAAGATAGTAACAGAACTTCAGATAATAACTCCTGAACTAAACATATTCTACTTTACGTTTCCCCACAAGAGTTATACTGCACGATAAGAATCAGGAGTCAAAAGTGCAGTAGCGCTAAAGGCTCTAATGTTTTCTTACAGTGTGTCTTTGGTGTTCGGACTAAGTTTCCGCTTCTTGGATTCCATCTGTTTTCATAATCTGGATCACGTAAAACACAGAGTTGTTTCGCTCAGCAGCTCGTGCTGATTTTGATCGTTCAGCCAGAGCAGAAATGATTGAGATTATCAGCCATATCTAAATGAAAAGCAAAATATGAACATAGTACACATCCATAATGAATTATAGAGAGCTTTAATGAGAAATCAGGCTGTTTCCACACAGTTGTGATGTGGTGGTGAGGAATCTGTCCAAACAGCTTTTGGAACGCAACGAAGAGGGCATGACAAGTTGCCAGGACGTTGTTTGTACTTAGTTGGGAAAAAAGGCTTCAGAAAAATGTCAGGGCAAAAAGTATTTAACAATTCAAACCATTAGGAATTTAACTGTCTTCTCATGAGGGCAGTATTTCAGACGAAGAGGTAGAATATTTGGTCATGTTTTGAAGAGTAAACTAAACACAAGATTCCAAGGCAATAAATGAGCAACCGGATAAATCCGTTGCTGTGCGCCATGAGTACTAGAAGTATTGAAGCTGTTACCAGAGTTAAATCGCTGCCTTGTCATGTCTTACTTTTGAAAAGCCCTCGAAAGTGGGATTGACTTTCAAGCTGGATTTTGAAAGGGAAGGGGGTTTTGTGCTGTAATTGCTATATAATGAGGGTTTCACTGACCTCCTGCCACATCTTGGCCATGTTTTTTTATTTACTCGTCTAGCAAAAAGGCAACGACTCTGTTAAACAGATGGAAAAAATATGTCTCTCCAACTCCTGCAGGAATTTGATTTCTCCCAACAGCTGTCTTGCTTTATACAAGCATGAAGTCAGAGAATCGGCCATCTCAAATCAATCACGCCGGCTGACGTTTCCTGCAAACTGTGCTCACAGGGCCGAGCGGAGGGAGGGGATGGCGGGCCGAGAGGGAAGCATCATCATGGCGGAGGAGCTGACGGGGCTGATGTGCTCTTGTTTATGTCCTCTAATGCCTTTTCCCATTAGCTGCATGGCTGAGAGCTGTGATCTGAGCCTCAGGAAATCACCTGACACCTGCACGAGGAAACTTTAACACAACTCCATTAGCTGTGAGTTTATGGTGAGTGCTGTGGTGGTGGTGATGGACCAGTTTGCTGGTATTACTGGCAGGTCATTGGTATCTATAGGAGAGTAAACACAGCTCAGATATTTGTCACCTCTGTTTGGTTCGGTTTAGGCACACAGACATCTCAGTTATAGGTTAAAATATTGGAGTTTGGGTAAAAACAAAGGATGTTTATTGTCATGGTTGCAATAATAAACTTGTGGTTATGGAATAGTCCTGGTTAAAATAAACTCTGACGATTGGTTTGTAACGGGAACAAAACAGTGGTCACCATTGTTGGGTTTTTTTGTCCAATGTTTTGTAGACCTTTCACTCAACCCCTAACCTCCTCCACCCATACATGTTGTGGATCTATCAACTCCTTTACCCCTGTTGTAATTGCTACAGCCTCTAGAAGGCACAGTCACTATGAATGGGTTGTAGTAAGTTGCTATGGGATCATGTTTTATGGCAGTGAAAGGCAGCAACATTTACGTTAAAAACATTTCATTACAATAAATATTGGCTCTGCTACTTACAGTCACTAACTATGACTTCATTCCAAAAATATATACCTTTGACAGTGTAAGAACCTGAACATTAGAGAGTAAAATAAAGTGTAATCTGAAAACCAATGTCAGTTGTCCAATTAAAAACAAAAGTAAACATCCCAATATGTATAATTAGCATTTTTCAAGTGATGGTTACCTGAGTTTTATTAATTTTTTTTAAACAATTTTTCTGATACTACCTCTGGTGATAGTCCCACATGGTACCTCCCATTAAACCTGTTTTTCCACATTTTGAAGTATTTGTGTCATTAAAATGCTACTTTAAAAATGAACAACAGTTAAAGATTGAATATTAATGCATTTTTTTAGTGCTGTGAGCAGCACCAACTATTGTCCCACTAGCTACATTCCATTTACCTCCACAGTGTTGAGGAATTTTACACCACAGGGGGAAAAAAAGCCTTGACCTTTCCATCCACCCCAACCTCCTCCTTACTTTTTTTTTGTTTCCTTTTTTTTTGGCTCGTCACAATTTCTAGAGCCACTAGAGGGTGCTGTCACCATGAAATGTATCTGGGTCATAATAATTTGCTGCACAAAAAGGCCTCTAGTGTCTTTGTTTATATTAACTATGACAGGCAGTAATTCCATTAAATTAAAAACCCATATTTCCATCTAAATCAATGTGTGCATTGCTGCCTGCCTCCAACCTAAAACTGTTACATCCACTGCCCATAAACACACTCATGAAAACCAATCATCGGTGTAAAACCTATTTTTTCCCAAAACAAGTGAAGCTGTAATGAGACCGTTGCCCTGCCACAGAGAGGGAAAAATATCTTCTTTTACTTTGAAATTCTGCTTGAATGCACTGAAAAGCGAAGCACTTGAATATTTATGGCGTTCTTGAAACACACATTTGCCACTAAAACTCGTATAAAGCTATGTGAGGAAACACACTAATGTGCACAAACTACTTGTGATCAGTGCTAGCGTTCCGGTAATAGCAGCATCTTAATATTACTTCTCACCCAAACTTTACAAACACGATAGGGGTTTTTTTGGTGGAAATGAAATAAATGATATCCCTGGAAAAATAATTGTCCCTTAGATGAATGTGGCAGCTAGAATGTTCCAGCTGGTCGTTCTGAATTATAAAACGTGACTCTGAAGTCTGAGTACACATAGAAAATGGTATTTATTTAGACTGCAGCGCTGGGTGAGTGCCCACTCACTGGCACAAGTTGTCGTAGAGAGCAACACAGTGAAGACTTTATTCCCCCGTCACTTCAAACTGTGAATGCTGCTCTGCGGTTTGCTTCATGTCGCCCCTCAGAGTGCTGACAGTTCAGCTTCATAATGAATGGGAGTCACACTGGGCTGGTTTGTGAAGCTGAGTCTGTGAACGCACCATGTGTTAATGTGACTGCAGCTGACTGCCAGAATGACATAGGAAATGAATCATTAAATGATTTTTTTCTATTTACACTGCATATTTACACCGTGACTCTTGGATGGGGCATGTTGCTAAAAGAAGTGCTGCAGAACGATACCCTGCTGATGTGGAATCTAATTGGTTGGCAGCTCGTCCACCACGTTTGATGCTTTGGGTTTTTCTTAACATTAAAGGCTCAGTGCATCTAATTGTGAGGCAATAGGCTTTTTCAAGAACCTGTAACCCTGCAAGTTTAGCTTTTATGTGTCAAAAACATAATTCATAAGAAGAGGTTTTTGCTTAAGTTAGGGTCCCCATAAACACTTTTTTTAACAGTGTTGTTGGCACACAGTCTCTGAAAAGAAATGATGCTGTTTAAATTTTTGACAGTTTTTGGTTATCGCTGCAATTTGTTTTCTGCTGCACCAAAATTTAATTACATGTGTTAATTTACAGATGTTAAAGCAACTATGTGGCCACAGAAGACCAGCACTAAAACAAATATCTTATTCACACATCAAACAGACACATGGCAACATTAGCATCAATTTGGAGTTTTGAAAATCATGTAAATCCAATTCTGACCTCTTTTTAGGTTTGGTTTGAGCTCCAGCTAAATCCTCCCTGTATGTCCACCAAACAGATTCTAACTTTGTTCATTTCAAATCATCAACAACAAACAGAAACTTTGCAATGTTACAGAGAAAAATCCAAAAATCCAACAATTCTCCATTGGAACCTTCTCAAACTTGCATCAAAACATAGTTCAGAGTAGATGGCCATCTCTCTCCACCGGTCATGACAAGGAGAGCGATTTTATAATCATTTACTGCAGGACAGGTAGCATAAAGTCAGTTTCTTGAGTTTTTTTTTCTCTGATACATCTGCCACTGCAAGTAAGGTTGAAGAGAACGGTGATGCTGAGTCAAAACAGTAACGAAAACTTGAAAACTTGCAACAAAGTTTTGATGCTTTGCAGAGGTGAAAAGGTCACATCGATTAAAGTAAAAGGCAACAAAGTGCAGGGAAAACAGACATAATGACGTACATGAAGCATGTGATTTGATGCCTCTGAGGTTCTGAGAGAACAGCAAACTTCCTCCAAGTAAACAAACAGAAAACCCATTTTCCCATCAAGTCCGCTTTATTCCCGTCAGAGGTTTGATTTCGTCATCCGCTCATCTCATTGCATCCTCTTCTCCTGGTTCGAAGGCGCTGAACCAGTTTGTTATTTATCTTGACAAACCAACTAGTGGATGGAAATGTGCATTAATCCACTGCTAAGATGCAAATATTGATTATTACAGCGCTGAACTAAATGCATGACAAAGGAATCTCCTATATCAAATGATAAAGCTGAACCTACGCTGATACCTTCCAGCATGGAGGTCTCTATCTGCTGTTAAAACACACATACAGCAATTTTTGGAGGGTTTCTGAGTGTTACAGAGTACAATATAAGATGGAAAACATCCCCTTGTTGATCTATAACTGTACAAGCCATAAACTACAACAGAAAGCTGCCTACAATGAATCATTTCAAGTAAAAAAAATATAAAATAAAATCATACATTTATGAATATACAGTACCGTTCAAAAGTTTGGGGTCACTTAGAAATGTTCTCATTTTTTTTAAGAAAACCATTTTTTTCCAACGAAGATAACATTAAATTAATCAGAAATCCAGTGTAGACATTGTTAATGTGGCAAATGACTATTCTAGCTGGAAACGGCTGATTTTTAATGGAATATCTACATAGAGGTACAGAGGAACATTTCCAGCAACCATCACTCCTGTGTTCTAATGCTACATTGTGTTAGTTAATGGTGTTGAAAGGCTAATTGATGATTAGAAAACCCTTGTGCAGTTATGTTAGCACATTAATACAAATGTGAGTTTTCATGGAAAATCTGAAATGAACCCAAACTTTTGAATGGTAGTGTATACAATTTTTATCCAACTGTCCAGATTTACCTTTTTTCAATTCCAAATCAGATAAAACAGCATTAATTGATAAAATAAATAAATCACATAATAAATATAAAAAATATCACACTGGATACACTGGATAATAGACCCAAATGTTTATCAACTAACACTGTGCTGCATATTCCTAGATTTTCAACAAACAGTGAGAAAAATGGAGAATTTCCTCTCTTTGGCAGCAAAAAAATACGTTCACTTCCACTGTGTCAGAGTTGGGGCAAAAATCACTGACAGATACCTCAAAAAATGACAACAATAAACCAAAACTATTTGAATGTGAATGAGAAAATGTTTTTTTTTTTTTTTTTAATCTTATTTAATGTGTAATATGAGTAATTTTCTCCTTGTGACCCTGGGACAGCATTACCGTCTACATTTATCACATTAAACTGAATGACAAGGAGACCATCAGTGGCGGCTCTGTAATGACACACTTTGTGGAGACTTGGCCGCTCCAGAAACGTTTCTCCTCAGATGTTTACCGTCCGAACCCCCCCACCCTTCGCCTGCCCGCCCGCGTTTCCATCAGAAGCATATTGAACAATGACAACATACCTTCCTCTCAATATCAACATCGTTCAGTTAGAATTATCTCTGCAGATCTAATGTGTAGCAGGCACGTTATCGGGGAGCGTCCAGAGAAAACAAAGAGAAGAATGGCAGAGCTAATGTGGAGCTGGGCCTGCACAGAGTTGGGTTTCAGGCTAATTGGGATCATACGCCGCATGTGCAGTTTTGGCACATACGTTAGATTAATCAGGGGGTTCTTTAATCGTGGAGAAATTCTTGGGCTGGGGCGCTTGCTCTCTCCCTCTCTCTCCCCTCCCAGACCCCCAAGCCTGGGCTCTGTCTAAGCACGGACCTTTTGACTCCATAAACACCCGCTCTCTAAAGATTGGGGTCAACCTCTCAGTGCTAGCAGCGGCGCGCTATCATGCCACCACAAAGGGTCCCCTTAATGATTAAATTGTATGGATGTTCCGATTCTGCAGATTCCTGGCGGCTGACTCTTCCTCCTGATTGTAATTTATGTCGGAAGTCGTTGCTGTCCAACACTCGGCTCGTTCAAAGCCCAGGAGGGGCAGCGTGCACGTGGACGGAGCATGCACGGTGCAGCCTGAAGTGAAGGGAAGGGCGACCTCACACATTCACCTGCACAAATTGACAAATGTGTTTCTAAAATGTGCTCTTGTTTTTCTTTCTTTTTTTCCCTGAGACTCCTTTTTTTTGCCAACCTCAGCTCTGCTGTTTAGGTCAACCTGTCATTAATCTGCATATGATTAAGCCTTGACATAAATTTGACATCCTGGGCAAAGACTGATTAGCCGTTTGCTTGGATGATGATGATGGTGGTGGTGGTGTGTGTGTGTGTGTGTGTGTCAGTGTAGGGACCTGCAGATGTCCATGTCAGCTGTGGATCTTTAAATGAAACTGAGAACTGTTATACAAGACCACTGAGTAAAGCAAAGGTGCCCTTTGAAAAAAAAAGAAGAAGAAGGAGGAAAAAAAGGTCTTTCAGATGATTAGCAGGAATTTTAAGAATCTGGAGTCAATCATTTCTAAAGAGATGAAGAGTTTATTAGGCCTCAGAGGCATCAACTGGGTGGAAATAATGTTATTAAACAAATAATAGGAGCTGGGCTTTATAATTTACACTACTATGGTTACTCGATTTTTTGCAAAAATTCAAAAATAACCACCCGATTCCATACTTTCTGCAATCGTGTGTAAAGCGGTCTGTCTTTAATGATGCTCAGGTTACTGCAAAATGTGCAGAATCCTCATTAATTAAAGCAGGTCTTTGATATGGTAACTTTAGATTAAAGAGAGGTTACAATAAAAAGCCTCATTATGAGCAGTTTTAGGGGGGAAAAGAGGGAAAAAAATGCTCAGTAACAGCTCCACTGTGAGGCCAAAATGAACACAAATGGGCTTTACGGATCAGAGACGACAGAGAATCTGAAATGATACATGAAAACTGACATTAATTTTTCTTGCACCATACAAAAAAAGTAAATTAAAGAGTAAATAGCAACCTTAGTGTTATTAAATCAGTTTGAAAAAACCTTGGCTGCTAGTGTGACAACAACTCTACATCCATTATAATTAGGAGGTCACTGAATGCAATATGGTCAGTAATCTTTATAAAATGGCATTAGGTTGTGTGAACCAGGAGTTTTTTGGTTGAAAAGGCTTAAAGATAGTGTGTGTCGATACAAGCCGAAACTCTCAGGAGTTTATAACAAGCAAGCTGGGTGTTTTTTTCAGCTTAAACTGGGCGATCCAGACCTTTAATTTTCGTACTTAAGACGGTTTGTAAGACATGTTTCCTTTGAAGTAAATGATCTCGGCGCTCCGGCTTTGTTCTCTTGTTTGCAGCACTTTATACATGCAGACGTGAGCGCTGGTGTTTGCCACATTATGACCCAGCTGCTTATTGATCCCACACACTTCCAGGCCTCAAGGACAACACCTCAAGGTCCTCAGGCCCAGAGCAGCTCAAACACAGAGACAATTACAGACAGACACATGTTGAACTGCAGAGTCTTCCACACTGAAACCCTTTAGTTTCAAGCCGATTTTCAAACAAGTGTATCTTAACTCTGACTGAACTGCAGTTTTGTGGAAAGTTTTGTGATGCAAAACACATTTTCCAGACTCTGATTTGGACTCGACATGTCAGATTTGTGATTCAATGAGCTGCTTAGTGAATAACACAATTTTTATGCCATTTTCAAGGAAATTTCATGCTGCTGAAAGTCATGTTTTCCAAATGATTTGAGCAATCTGTGTCTCTTTATTTGGCCTTACTGGTCATATTGTATTCTATTAGTTTAAATAAAAAACTGTGCTTTATTGGTATATTTGCATGTTTGGAGGTGCAGATATTTAACTTGATTGCTCGATCTGCTGCAATAAAATATCCACAAAGTGCATTATTCCTACATAAACATTAAATATAATTCCTGGCTCCTGACCAAAAACAACAAAACTGCAACAGTAATTGAAGTTATTGTATTGATTTTTGACATATGTCGGACTGAAGAGGAGCTTCCAGTACCTGTGAGTAAAAGTAAAAAGAATATATTAACAGAATCAGCTGCAAAAATCACAGCTAATTTAAAGTGAGTATACAATTTTCAGCACAAAAAACCTCTCTGGGTATGAAACATTGCTGTGGTGTGCTGCGACTTGTCAATAAAATCCACAGCTGTGTCTGCTTTGTTCATTTGCACAATCAATTGGGCGTTTTATAGCTTCATTAAAAGCACGACTGTAAAAAGTTCGGCTCGAGTGTGAGCCGCTGAATTATTTTTGATGTAACTGTTGGTCTGTTTTAAGACACGCCACAATTATGGTTTTTGGTTACAGAGAAATCCCCCATTCAAATACATTTAAATCCTCTGGTCTTATCTAACCAAATGATAAGATAATGACATGGGAATAATGTTTTAAAGATGCTTAATATAGCTTATGGCACAGCTGTTTGGGATCCTAATAAATAAACAAGTAAACAAAATCAGAGTCAGTAAATTCTCGTCAGTATGTTTTTAATTACTGGTTTTAAAAGCAGTTTTTAACTACATTATGGAAAAAAGTGAAGCATTTTCTAAATCATATTTCAGTAAGTTTGCTGAAAATACTACCATGCTTTAATGGTATTCAATTTCACACCCTTTCCCAGTAATTTATGTTTATACCTTTAATGGCACCTCGTAGTGCCTTCTTCCATCTAAGCCATTAACCGCTGCTCTGTGGTGTTTACATGGGAAGTTATTAAGCGTTAAATTGAGTTATATTTGAAAAAATTACATATTGTACCTGTAATACTTTCTTGGAATGCATTCATGATTTTATGCTACTTAATGATATTGTTTAAACACTTTAAGTATTCCTGTTGCACACTAAAGCCTTTGCAGTGACCTTATTTCTTGGTATTACGTCGCCTACGCTGACTTATGCAGTCTAGACAGAAGTGTTTGATGGAAGAATAAAAGCCTGCAGAGCTCCATCCTGAGAGATGCTACCAGAATATACCATGAAATAAAATTATATAACAGTAACATCACTGTAACATAACACAGCTCAGTGTGATGAACTGCAGCAGCCTTTAATCTGATGTCACCACTCAGTGATTTGGATGATTTTTTGAATTTCAACAAGTGAACACTGTCAGATATTATGTTTCCATCTGAACAGTCATTGTTTGTGGGTTTAGCGACTTTACCTGTTTATCCATCACATTTATCTCTCTATTTTAACTGCTGTTTATCCATTTAACTATTCCAATTAGTCATTACTTTTACTTAATTTTTTTACTTTACTTGAGCTGCTTTTTGATCATTTGTTAAAAAGTATTATCTGTTTATTGCAAAAAAAGATCTATTATCCATTACATTTTATAAAAATATATTATTTTTATTACAAATAAATTTTACTTTTCATATATAATTTAACATTTATCTCCTACTTTTACTTCCTTTCATTTATTCATTTAAAGTAGGTGTCCTTCCGTGCTCCTTTTTCATTTTACAATCCTCCCCTCCCCCTTTTGGACTTTATTTAATCATTATTGTCATTTTTGTCAATTTTGACCCACAAACCGAAACTTCTAAAGACGTGTTCCTGGAAATATTTCTCAAAAATATGTGAGAGTTTCACTCGTTGCATGCCTGAGTGTTTTCCCTGCACGGTGTTTTGAATAATGTGGTTTGTGCTAAACCCTCTATTGTTTGACGCTGTTGCTGTGTAATGTGATAATCTGACACATTTCTGGGGAAATATCGAATTAGGAACAAATCTCACACACATTTTACCATCTGCATTACAAGAGACGCATTTTTTTCTTTGGTAAATGAGAACAGTTCAGTTGAAAAAAACCCAAACGTGCGTAAATCTACTTTTAATGAACGGAGGCTGCTATAAAATTAAAGAAACTTTTTTAATTCGAAGGAATTACTAAAGTATCGCGAGATCTGGACACGCGGCTAAGTAATGCTGCAAGTACCAGATACATATATTAATAAAAGGCCAAAGTTGGAGCGAATGCTATTTGCTTATTTTAAGGAACAAAAGGATTATTCCACGCTTTTTTTTTTTTGGTGCTTTTTGTTGTTAGTTTTTTGTTTTTAACCTGAACGTTTCAGTCCCGTGAATTCTATGTGCTGCCAATGAAAAAACACACACTTCTCCCGCCTGTATTTACCAAGATGACGCTGAATGTTGACAAAAAAGACTACAAAATGAAATCTATTTTTAAAATAAAATGTAAAAAAGAAAGAAAGAAAGAAAGAAATCGCATGTTTGTATGACGAAAAATCTGCGCTGGTTTGACATCACAATACCAACTCATCAGCTTTGCACTGCAATAGATACCGCTGGAGAATAAAAAAAATACAATATGAGATCAATAAACTAATAAATAAGCAGAATTCGTGTCACAGCTGAAGCACAATTACGCAAGAATGAAGAATGATCAGCGAAATTCCTCCTCAGTCCAGTCAAGCAGCTTATAGAATGACTCAACATCCAACAGGCCCTTGAAATGAATGAGAAAAATAGTAATAGTCTAAACTATTACAAATGCAGATATAATGTAGATATTCCCACATTAAATATAACTACTGGCCAGATCAGCCTAATATCATGTAGAATAGTTTCCTTCACCCTGAGACAGAAAATCTGAGCTTTTTCCTTCCTTTCTTTTTTAAAAGAATAATTTAAATTTCACTTTGTTTATTCTACACAAGAACAGAATGAACTGAAGCACCAAATGCCCCGTTAGCTGCTCCATCTAATAACAGTAATAAACCCAGAAGCCACAACTTCCCTCCACTTTCCTAAAACTTAATGCAACAAACTCTGTGCTTGACACCATACCAATGAAAGTGCCAAAATGTTAAAGCATGTAAACTCTAAAAAGTCATTCAGATGACCATTTCCCACCACTTAATTAAAGGCATAGAATCAAGAAAAATAATCTAGTTTGCTAATTGAAATAAACCTTCTTAGCTGCAAACATTTTTGATGAGTTGAGTTGAAATATTCTAATATTGTGTGAAACTGAAACTCGCATTTCTGAATCAGTTGATTTAAAAACTAAATTTAGGCTGATGTGAGTAAAAGTGAAGAAACTTTCCCCTAAAATAATCATTTCAGATGGCAAGACTGGTAAATAAAATACATTTGATTTTAGAGGAGAAGCTATTTCCACTAACTCAGTGTAGTTTGATGTTTGAACGTAATTTCATTTTGTTTAACGTGAAATTGCAATTTTTTGCTTGGCCCAAACATATTACAGAGCGCACTGTTAAACACGCTGCATTAAAATCTCATCATTTAGCCTGTGTCCTTTTATAATAAACGGAGAGCAGAATTAGTGAAAATATATTTAATAATTAAACATTAAGCACAGTTACACAAAAAAAGGGAATGCAAAACAGATGAGTGTGAGTGGATCCTTAGAATATAAAGGGTAGACCTACTGCAAAAGGTTTGAGTTTCCTCCTGAGCTGCAGCAAAGTTCACCAGAAACACAATCTGCTGCTGCGCCTCCTGCACTGTCTGATTCTGCAGCGGCCTCCAGAAGGCTTTTGTTTTGTGTGCATGAGCTCCAGCAAACGTCTTTTCTCTGCGCACACTGAGCGTCCCCGAGTTTCCTAGAGAGTCCGTCACTCCTCCTGATTGTTCTCTGAGTGGGAGCTGCAGCCTTCGGACTGACGGTCAGCTTCTGCGGCCGATCTTTCCTGCTCGGAGAGCTGCTCGCTGCTGGGGATGGAGTTCTTCTTTGGGCGGCCTTTTGGCTTAGTCGGTGACTCCAGACCTCCTCCCTGCAGCACCTGCGGGTCAAACTCCGCTTCAGGTTCCAATACAAACTCTGATAAATGAGTCAGTGGGCATGCAACTATAGCTACATAATAGCTTTCCAAATCCTACATTTTTACGCATGTATTTTACGCATATATTTTACGCACTTATTTTACGCATGTTTACTATGATCCTCCCCAAAAGAGTGTAAATTAATCCCACTGAACTACATCTCCCATCAGTATATGTTTAAAAATAAAAGGCAGGAGTAACAGTGGTTGATTATGCGTGTTATTTTATGAATTTTGTGCATGAAACCTTCGTTCAACTTACAATTTTCTTCCATTTCATCCGTCTGTTCTGGTACCACGTTTTCACTTGCAGCTGACTGAGACCCAAAGACTCGGCGAGGTCTATTCTGTAAGGAAGAAAATACATGAATAAATCCAAAATACTCACATTATAATCTAACATCAGGTCAGGTTTTGCCTTCAAAGACGCAACTTGAGCAAATGATGTAATTATGTCATTTACATCAATAGACGAACACCAGTCTGGATTTATTGCTGCCTGTTTCAACTTGTTAGAATCTGACTTCACTTAAGTAAAGCTAAAACCCTCTACATCAAATGCAACCTTACTCCAGCACACGCTACTATAGAAAGCACTGAGGTCTCTGTAGTTTTTTTGGGTTTTAGCAGCCAGGTGGGAGTTTACACGATTAAAAAAGGCACATTGTGGGTATTGTATAAGCCGATTCCAGTAATTTTAGACTCCATGTGTTTATATTTGAATACTTAGAGACCAATAAAATAACATTACTACTATATTTCTAGCAAATAGGCTACAATGGAGGCTTTGTATTATTTGCTGTTGGGAAATATAATTCACACAAAGTGGAATTTAATTGAATAAATCCAAATATTAACTCAACAAAGCAAATTTCTTTCGGTTTTTATTTAGATCCCAGTTTTTCCCACATGCTGTAAACGCACCTATCGGGCGTGGAGAGGTATTTCTGCTTCTCGAAGCGTTTCTCCAGGCCCATGAGCTGCAGCTCGGTGAACACGGTGCGGCTCCTCCGGCCCTTCTTGGTCTTGCTGCCTCCGTCGACTCCGTGTTCCAGCTTCCCCCGGAGGTGGAGGTCCAGCGGCAGGTGGTGAGACGCCGCTCCGATCTGCAGGCCCGGAGCCCCGGTTAGAAGCGGGGAGCCGAGCGGGGAGCCCAGCGAGCAGGACAGCGGGGACATGGGGAACTTGAGGAGGCTCGTCTGGTCCGCTTTTAGCACTGTAACGGTGCCAAAGAGGGAACAAAGACACAAAGGGAAGGAGGTTTATTTAAGCCTTTAGTTTAGGCTCAAAAAGAAGCACATTAAGTTGAAGGATCAATAAATACAAATGAGCTGCCAACAAATAAAAAGTGACTTCATTAGAGAACTCATATGTGACAGTTCAGGGCAGATTTCAGGTCAGATTTGCTACACAGAGTGAAAATATCAGGCTATAATAAATGCATTTAGGCCTAATATGTTGCTCCACACTAATATCAAACATCAGCAGCAATGAGGCCTAAAGAAACATCCTTTAAACCAGCAGTTAGACACAGATTGTGTCTGATTCAAATAGCCTAAAGTCACGGATTTGATTAGATTACATTAAACAAATCACTGCGTGTGGTGTACAGTTTCAGCTCTTATTCACAGATCTGGAATAGATGTTAGAAGGTCCAATACGTACGTAAACACCTGAAGTGGCCAGGAATCGGGTTGAACAAATGCGCAAAACGATGGAATTTTTAAGGATAGTCAGAATAATCTACACTGACTGAATTATTACGAATATTTTTAATATTAATATTATTGTTACAGAGTTAAATAATGTGTATCATCGCCCCAAGAAGCGCTCAGAGAGCAGTGGTTAGCCCGATACCCACTGGAGAAGCAACATTTTACGCACACACCTCTTTAAATCATACAAATCTCTCACTTGCACATTTCATCGTTTTCTGAGCTCCTAAACGGGCTAGTTTTCTTAATCCTCAAGTGAAATCCATTAATTCCACTAGTCTGCAATACAAATAATTTTACTTCATGTATTTCCTTAACCGAGCCATGTGCTCGATAATAGGCTGTGATTTATTGCAAATGATTAGTTTTTACGCACAAGCAATAACGCATTTTGCCTCGAGAGACATTTTTTAATTACACCGTGTATTATATTTGCCATTACATGTCAGTCCTGTTTTGAATATTTAGCCAGGCCCTTTAACATTAGCAATAATAATCCAACATATCTAATATAATCCTTTGCTATATTTTCCAGCACGAAACCACTCAGACTGACTCATTCATCTTTCCACAGGCGCCTCTCTTACCCAGTTGGTTATGGAAAGGCCGGGCGGATAGGAGGGCTTGTACTCCGAATTTAAGCAGCTCCCCGGCCGGGGCGGACGCTTTGTGTTCCGGGTGATCAGTCAGGATCTCCTCTATCATGAAACTCCTGTAACGGTGAGTTCTGTGGTCGGCATGAACTTCGGGTGGGTAGTAATGCGCCCCCAAGTCCAAAGGATGCTGCATAGTCTGGCCGTGCGGTCACCTTAACAGACACCGAGCGCGTACAGCGATTATCACTCCTTCAGTGGCACAAGCCAGAACTCATGTTCCCTGTGTAGCACCGCTATAGTCCGGAGATCAACTCTCTGGCCAAAAGTTATCCTCAGACCAAGCAAAGTTGGAAGTACAGGTACCCCAGTTTTGCTGCGCGTCTGTGCGTCCTTGGGGGAAGTTTTACGCGCTACTTCTGTCCAGGTTTTGTTCCTTTTGGAGATGAAATCTGGGAAAGAAAGCAAACCTTTGACCAAAAACTCCCAAATCCGGTCGTGTTCATGCCCACTCTGTGTATGAGAGCCCGCAGAGGTCGGAGCTATTTGTCAGGCGCGAAGCTCGTCACCTTGACAGTGAGTTAAGGAATAAGCTTTGGGTTTTATGAGCCTCGTCGTGGCTCCACCTCTTCTTGGGGTTTGTCTGCTCGCTGCCTGAACCAAAGTTACATGCAAAGCCGCACTTGTCCTGCATGGATTTATGCAAAAGGGAAGAAAATAAGGAGCTGAAAGGACAGACATTTTAGCAGACATTCTGCAAGTGGCTTTCCAACTTCTGGAGCTTTAGACTGATGATGGAGGAGGTGGCGGTGATGTGGAGCAGCTGGTGCAGCAGAGGAAGACCAGGTCGGAAGGCAAAGTTCACAAAGTTATAAAAAGAAAACATGCTCTATGCTTTTCCATAACACTTTTAAAATATCTTGGGTGACGACTCAGATAAGATCCATATTAGGACACTGCATGATTTAACATACATTTGATTGCTTTTGCATGCAGCTCAGATTTCAGGCAGGATTTAACAGCTTGTACAAAAAGCAACTATGTTCTTGCCAAGAAAATCCAAGAAATCAGCACCATCCTTTTCACTACTGTTGTGTCTGATTTCTCAGCGTCTGTGATAATGTAATAGGATGTAACTAAAGCCAGACTTTCACAGATCATTCCAGGCTAATCAAACCTCAGCTGGTAGGATCACTGTGTTCTACTTCAGGCCCTGAGAAGCCACTGGGGAAGCAGACATATATCAATGTCGAGGTAAAAAACAAAAATCCCACTCCAGAATAGCTCTGGGATTTTTGTTTGGCATTTGCAGCTGTTTGTTTAAAAATTAGAAGATATCACTCAAAACATTTTTAGCAGGGGCTTTGAAATAAGCTCTGACCTATTCAACCCAGTGGCTGAAATCCTTACATAACCTTTTGATGCTGTAAAGTTAGGGTTTATACTTTTTGCTTTATAAATCTTGTTTGTTTTCACCTTTTTTAATATTATGACCCAATACTGGACTGTATAGGAGCAGCTGATCACGTGACAAACATAACAGGAATACAGTTTGAGCTGGACACAACATAATACCTCTTTATGAATAAATTAGACATCATGCATCTCTCAAAATTTAAAAAAAAAAAAAGCACAGTTTAAAACTGGAAAGGAAGAAAGCAAAATACTGCTGTGCAACTGAGAAAATGTTGCACTTTATAGTGTGTAGAAAAGTGCATGTATTACAGTGCTTCCGACAAAATGTTATAGGTTCTATAGCTTTGTGCATTATCCATTAAAGGAAAGAACAAATCTCAATTGGAAAGAGCCTTTTGACAATTACAACTGGCATTCAGTTCCTCATCTAATACACTGTATTTAAAGATGCCATTTTCTTCCCACAGGCCACTACACAACCTACCCTGTTCATCACAAACACTGCTATATATACACTCTGCTTCTAAAGACTTTCATAGACTGTAGATTCTCCTATCAAATATGGAAAAACTGGGAACATCTTCGGGCATATATTTGTTTTGACTCTTACCAATCGCCAGCAATGTCAGGGAGGCATCTGACTGGTCCTAATTTATTCTCCAGCAGGACACTGAGCTCAAACAACCAGATTCCAAAAGAACCATCTTCCACATGATGCAGATCTCCCCCACGGAGATCTGTTTTTGGTGATCATGACGACACAAAGACGGTCAAAATTCATTAAGGAACCGTGATAAGTTCTAAATGAGCTTCTTGTTGCCAAGTAGCTTGAAAAACTGTGACAGGAGAAGTGGGGTCTTGTACAGGCGATATTTGTTTTATTCAGCTTTGTATGAAGTTAGCTGATAAAAAGAAACTATTGATTGCATTACTTCTCAAAGCTTCCAGTCGGTTTTAGTGCCTAAACCTTCTGCCCACTACACATGTCAGAAGTTTGCTCTCAGCGCCAGAATGAATTACCTGCCATCGTTTGATGATATCTTCCTCTGGTGGTCACTTCTGAGATTGCAAGAGGAGCCTCCCTGCAAGAGAACACTCCCTGCTCCCCATGCAGAAATGAAAGAAAATACATCAGATTTTAGAGAATACATTCATCAAAACACATCTGACATTACATTAGGTGACAGTGGGACAGATATCGGTAGAGTAGTCTGGCCAAAAAGTCAAGGAAGGTGGTCGGAAAGCAGACTCAGCAGACCTGTTGAGTGCAAAAGAGGCAAAGACTTGACTACAGTGTTTCTCCATTCAAGTGCAATTCAACTTAACAAACCAACACAAGAGAAACAATTCAAAAGACTCAAACAAAGTCACATATTTCAGCAGCATATTCTTTCCTCTGTTATCAGAAAGCAACCTCTCAACTGCTTATATACTGTGATCAATTCCCACCTTTACCACTTCAGTTGTACCATCAGACAACATGGGAACTTTATTTATTTCCTGGATGGAAACAAAACCTCTAACAGCGTCACTGCACAAACTACAAACATGCTGGCATTTCTAATGGTCTCGTATGAGCTAAACATTTGGAATCTCTTGTGAATGATGCATTTTAATACAAAAGTAAATTCATAAAGAAAAAAAAAACCTCCACTTGGACTGGCCCAGTGATGTCACGCTGACATCACCAATGCCACTAATCCAGGAAGTGCTGGTGGCCCCCTGCCCAAATACAGAACAAAAGAATAATGAAAGCTAAGTATGAACAAAGGAACAAACAATTAAACCACATTTGATCTGCAACTTAATAAAGGTCAAATGAAACATATTATTTACTATGTTTGCTTTCATCCTCTTATGATGGATGTAAACTGGAGCATATTAACACAAACAAGCCCAGGATAGTATGTGCTGTAATGTTACACTAGCATGGTTAACTTAGAGCTAAATACACGTAAAGAAAACAGTATTGTGTAATGTATAAAAGGAAAGTGTCAGGGGAGAAGTGGTGAGGGAAAAAAAGAGAGTTTTCACCCTGTTTGTCACGATCGTGGCAACTTTTTCAGCTTCCAGCTTCTTCCTTTCGGTGTTTTCAAACACTGCTACCCTCCACACATCTGCACATTTATTGCCTTGCTCTGATCTTTTAACATTCTTTGTGCGCTAACACTTCCCTACTTTGTGTATATGTTTGGATGTACTAGCATACTTGCATAATGTGCTTGGATGTATTTATCATCTTAAGTTATCTCATGAATCTTTCTTCTTTTTAAATTTTTTTTTTACAATTTCTTTGATTCATGGTCTGATTAACCTCTCAGAGTGCCTCAAAAGCAAAATGTATTCCACTGCATTACACGCTATGTAAATATTCTCTCTAAAACCAAGCTGCATATCACTGTTGACATGATTACTTAGTAAACTGATCAGCTTATTGACAAAAAATATTTGCAAATCATTATTTTAAGCAGAAATGAACTTGTCTCAGCTTTTCACATGTGGATGTTGACATGTTACGTATTTCTGACCATTTTGGAATGACATTTAGGGTTTTTAGTTTGTTTTTTAAAACAAATACAGAAAATCAGAACATGTTAACTTTTGCTCCAGGGAGTAATGACGGGTGTTTTCTTACTCAGCATCTTTTATAAACTGAATAATCAGTTTATTTTGAAAGAAATGATCAAACATGAAAAATAATGGTTGGTTGTTGTCTTACAGCTATCTTGTGATTAAATAATATAACCTTGGACAGAGTTGTTTTCATTTCTGACAGAATAAGTCCTTAATCCAGACCAGGGTCATAAGATGGAGATGGAGAACCTGTCAGAGTTCAGTTACTTGTTGGTGCAAATTTCTGACAAATCTGGGATTACCTGAATATGTAGATGGAATCAGTGCAGAACAAAACTGACTACTATTCATGTATTAGTGTTAATTTGACCTAAAGTCGGCACATTTTTAAGACTTGATTCTACTCAGCTACATCTAGAATTTATCTATGACAGCTCTTATTTTTGACTGGCATCAGTACACAGTACAGAAATGTCTGTGTCTTTCTTGAATCAGCACACAATACAAAGCACACCAATAAACAAGGCAAAAATATGTCAGTCTTTAAACAGCAGAGGGCCTGTACTAAATAAGCAGGAGGTTGCTCCTTTGTATGTCATCTTCACAGTCAGTTGCAGTTCTTCCTTCAGCTTTCAGAGCAACTTTGGACTGAGCTACATGTCGCTGTTATGAGAAAGATTAATAACAATCATAGAGAGGCTCTGGCTTAAGCCTCCCTTTGTTCAATCAGCCTGCATCCAGTGGGCACATTTTCTGATTCATCCACTGAGCTCAGGACTGTTGGAACATAAATGATACGGCGAAGCAAACATGCCAGCTCCTGTCCTCACATCCAGTCATCAGGTAACTGGCACAGGTGGAGTCTTTTTATTTCTTTACTTCTGTCATAATGCACCTGATTGCTTACAGAGACAATTTAGGCACTACGTTGTACTTAATTTGAGTATAGAAGATAATTCTTGACTTTGGGAACAATATAAGTGATTAAATAATCAAAACTCAAAGGTCCAGTTGCTAAATTTGTATATAAACATCTGCAGAAACTGGATAGAAAAGTGTTGGTATATATTTGTTTTAACTTCACTGACAATCCAGCTATAGAAAGTAAATGTGTAGGAACTCAAAGAACAATACTTTCTTCTTTTGTGTTGGGCTACATGTTTTTGAAATGTGGATAAAGTCATTTCATGTCATCGTCGGTACAGCAAAAAATGACATTAGATCTAGACTGACCTACTATACAACAGAACAGCAGCACTTTAACATCTGCTGATTTCAAGCACAACTGTTACTATGATGTTACAGCCTCCAACTCAAAATAGTGTTCAGAAAAAAATCTATAAAACAATCTAAGAAAATATATAAAAAGAGGCTGCTTTAAAAATATAATAATGTGGAACGGTGGAGGTGTTGTTGGGGTTTCCTAAGTGGTGTGTAAGTATGAAGTTTGATGCAAACAGGAAACAGTAACATATGAGATGTACGGACATGAAGCAGGTTGGAATTAATAAGCTAAACACCATCCTGCCTGTTTTCAGACATTATTTTAGTTTCAAGGTTTTGTTTGTTTAGTTTTTCATTTGGTGTTTTATTTTCTTTTATTGTCTTTATGATACTGTGGCACATGTTAATTAATCAAATTAAAAAAAAAAAAAAAATCTTAAAGCTGATTTTACCAGAATACTTGAAGATCATAATCCTTTTTCTTTTGCATTTCTGCATTCATCTTTCACAGATGACTGAGCTTCTTGCAGCTTTTAAGTGGAGTTTTTAACAGAAATTTTTTTTTAACATGTATTTGGCTCATACTTGTAGTCAGTAATTGCTCACGATCAAATGTCTCTCTGTATTCATTGTTCTGTTCCATGCTGATCTGATATTCCTTCACAATTCATCTCAGCTGTATCATTTTAATAAACTGCCACTAGGCTGCACCAGAGGACAGATATACTCTCATGAGTCCTCTGTGTTTGTCAGAGAACAGCCAGTTGCACCAAGAACAAGGTGCAAAGGAAAAATCTACTTCATATATATGTATTTCCTAAAACCTTAAGTTGACAATCTGTTAATTCTACAAGGTATTTGTGGGGACATTGTGTGTTTGTCCACTGAGGTCGGTGCTCACAGATCAGACTGCAGACAGTAGAAACGGGGAAATTCTTCAGTAGATGATGTTCCTATTAAAGCTGTACACACTGCATTCTGTTGATGTCCAGATTAACCATTGTTTAATGTTGTACCACAAAATAAATTTCATTCACCTCTATTGCTTTGGAGACATTTCACAGTCAGATGAATGAAATCAGTACTCTCTATCTAAACGGCCAAATTATACTTTGGAGATGCCAGAACATTCTCCTTTTGGTTTAATTAATTATTTTGTATGTTCAGGAACATTTAATAGTTTGAATGAAACAACAAAATGTTTACTTGAAGTTCTATGAAGCGCCAAACAACAGTAACACCACAAATAAACATCCCCATACACAAATACACTGCAGTGGCAGATCATTTATTAATGTTATTCTCATCTAATTTATGGATCAGCAAATAGTACCATTCCTGATCTCCATAAAAATAGAACATGCTACGTAGTAACATGCAGATTGAGGATAATAAACTGTGTTTTCATTATTAGACTGTTTGTCATCTCATTTTTTAAAATTTACTTAAGTCATTAGATCAGTTCATGCTTGCATTAATACTAAACAATATTTGCTGAAAATAAAAATGTATTAATAGCTCTGATATTGCTGGATTCACCCTGAGCTCAGCCTAAAGATTTCACTGTAGAGATTGTGAATCTGTGCAGCAGCTCGGCTGTCTGCTTGTAGAAAAGCTTTCAGGTTAAAGGAGCTACTTTAGATCACAATGACTCTTCAGAAGATTGAAAGAATCAGTGCAGTCACTTGCTCTGCCACTTGTGTAAATTGCACACAGCCCAGCTCTTAATGTTGAGACCATTTGAACGTTGCTGCTGTGTGGTGCTACAGCTGCCTCAGAGTAGTAAGATGAAACTCTACATTTATGTGTTCGGTGTCTCAAAGCAGATTTCAAAAGTTGTGTACGAGCTGTTTTAGTGATATTTCAAAATGATGGATCATTGTATTTTTTGACAAAAGAATCGACAACAAAGGATACAAATCAAACATTCAAATCAGGTGATACCTTCTATCAGTCAGACTTTATACATATACATATATATATATATATATATATATATATATATATATATATATATATATATATATATATATATATCATTATTAATACAAATGAAATGTAACACCAAGCGCAACACTGGGATAGGGGAACTCAGGAAGCCTTGCCCTAAATGACACATGCAACAAGGAAACACTAAATAAAATAAAATGAAAATAAAATATATAAGATGATAGCTAACAGAAAATAACAAAAAATTAAGCAACAAACAATAGTTGAATGAACAAAATGCTACCCCAATTAACGCATGCAATGAGGAAACACGAGATGAGATAAAATCAAATGAAATAAGAGAAAATAGAATTAATTTTAAAAAATCTATCTATTATTAAAATAGAGACGCATAGATAGGGGAAGGGCAAAATAGAAGTCGAAATTAATAAAAACAGAATAAGAAAATGATTTTAAAAATGAAGCAACAAACGATACATCAGAAATCAATAAACAAATTTAGTTCTAAGAAGAGTAATAAATAAATAAAATCCATCAAATCAATCAATAATCTGACTAAAAAGGAAGGTCTTGAGTTTGCCTGTCAGTTATTATTATTACTAGACATTCTCATGTAAATATTTTATCACCAGAAACCACAAGGAGCGTGTGCTTTCAGTTTTCTCTGTAAGAAAAACGATAAACACCGTTTTATGGAGTATTTTTAAACACTAAAAGTTAAACCTGGTGCATCCTCGGAGCTCTCGGATGCTGCGCCCGTAGTCACGTGACGTCACTGCGCCGTCCTCCACGACAACATGTCAGGCGGCTAAGTTAGCTAGTGGGCTAGCTGCACTTAGCTGACCAAATGATGTGGCTAGAGCGAACCCCCGCGTTACGACGTGCCAGCGACAAAACGACAAAGGCTTCGGAAAGATGAATCGACTTTGCCAACGCCTGTAACGACGGCCCCGCACTCTGACGACGGGGAAACGGTGAGTAACGCCCGCTTCGCTACGCTAGCCTCGGCTAACACGGTGGAGTAAGCTAATCAGCTGCCGTTAAGTCTTCAGCTTGCAGCATCAGCACCAGACGCGCTGCTTGACGGGCTGAAACGCTGCCGAAAACACCACAACATAGGCGCTGACTTAGTTTTAATAAAAGAGCTGATATAAGCGCAGGTGTTAAGAAAGACAGCTGCTTGTTAGCTGACTTTAATAGTCACAGTTTGAATGTATTAGGTGGCATGTAGAGATCAAAGTCAGATCAACGGCAACAGCCTCTGCTGCACTATAGATAGTAACAGTCATTTAAGAGGACCATATCTCTAAAACTGAGGTTGCAGTCAGAGTTTCTTCTACCATAAAAATACTCAATCTCCCTGATCATTGTTTAATATTAGAGAAATGGGATTTGCAAATGAAAAACACGGACCTTTTTTGCCCATTTTGTTCCAATGCAATGCTACTGTGCCTCCTTCATCATTATTATTTGAATAGGAATATGCAGTTTTGGTCTCTAGGTATGTAAAAACTTTCACTCAAATAATAGATCTCTCTTTGCTGCAGACATTTTGATTTGTCAAACCTTGAATCACTGCTGTAAGTGAACTGACAACATTAAAAGAACATCTACGTTGCATTAATGTGAGCCACTTCCGATGACTCACTTTCATCAAGTATCCCACCAGTTAAACTTGTGTTATTTTCTTCAAGGATAAACTCAGATTTCTGCAGAATAATATCTGTTGTGCGTGCTGACTCACTGTCAGGGCTCACAGGGATGTGACAGTAGTTTCACCTGTGCTTTTCATTGCACAGGTGTGACTAAAATATTACCTGGCAGCATGATTCATACCACCAAAGTATCAATGCTGTGTCATTAGACAGATTCTTTGTATTGTCTGCCACTGTGTTTTACTAACCTGCTGATTTTTCAGACATGGTAGTTCAGTATGCATATTTTAACACAGTATAATTTGTGAGGAAATGCAAAGACATGCAGAATTTAAGTACTTAATTTTTGATTTCTTGAAGTGACAAGATGTAAAGCAATCCAATCGTCTTTCTTAACAGAAATACTGAGCAAATACTTGACAGTCTGAACCAGTGATTCCATCCATCCATCCATCTTCTACCGCTGGTCCGGGTCGGGTCGCGGGGGCAGCAGCTTTAGGAGGGAAGCCCAGACCTCCCTCTCCCCGGCCACATCATCTAGCTCCTCCCGGGGGACCCCAAGGCGTTCCCAGGCCAGCTGGGAGACATAGTCTGTCCAGCGTGTCCTGGGTCTTCCCCGGGGCCTCCTCCCAGTGGGACGTGCCCTAAACACCTCACCAGGGAGGCGTCCGGGGGGCATCCTAATTAGATGCCCGAGCCACCTCATCTGGCTCCTCTCTACGCGGAGGAGCAGCGGCTCTACTCTGAGATCCTCCCGGATGGCCGAGCTTCTCACCCTATCTCTAAAGGAGAGCCCAGCCACCCTGCGGAGGAAACTCATTTCAGCCGCTTGTACCTGCGATCTTGTTCTTTCGGTCACTACCCAAAGCTCGTGACCATAGGTGAGGGTAGGAACGTAGATCGACCGGTAAATTGAGAGCTTCGCCTTTCGGCTTAGCTCCCTCTTTACCACGACAGACCTGTACAGCGTCCACATTACTGCGGAGGCCGTAGCAATCCGCCGGTCGATCTCTTGCTCCATCCTTCTCTCACTTGTGAACAAGACCCCGAGGTACTTAAACTCCTCCACTTGGGGCAGGACCTCATCCCTGACCCGGAGAGTGCACTCCACCCTTTTCCGGCTGAGGACCATGGACTCGGATTTGGAGGTGCTGATCCTCATCCCAACCGCTTCACACTCGGCTGCGAACCGATCCAGTGAGAGTTGGAGGTCCTGGCATGATGAAGCCAACAGGACCACATCATCCGCGAAAAGCAGTGACGGAATCTTGAGGTCACCAAACCGGACCCCCTCAACACCCTGGCTGCGCCTAGATATTCTGTCCATAAAAATTATGAACAGAATCGGTGACAAAGGGCAGCCCTGGCGGAGTCCAACTCTCACTGGAAACGAGTTCGACTTATTGCCAGAGATGCGGACCAAGCTCTGGCACCGGTCATACAGGGAACGGACAGCCTGTATTAGGTGGTCCGTTACCCCATACTCCCGGAGCACTCCCCAGAGGGTTCCCCGAGGGACACGGTCGAAAGCCTTCTCCAGATCCACAAAACACATGTGGACTGGTTGGGCAAACTCCCATGCACCCTCAAGGACCCTGCTGAGGGTGTAGAGCTGGTCCACAGTTCCACGGCCGGGACGAAAACCACATTGCTCCTCCTGAATCCGAGGTTCGACTATCCGGCGGACCCTCCTCTCCAGTACCCCTGAATAGACCTTCCCGGGGAGGCTGAGGAGTGTGATCCCCCTATAGTTGGAACACACCCTCCGGTCCCCCTTTTTAAAAAGAGGGACCACCACCCCAGTCTGCCAATCCAGAGGCACTGCCCCCGATGTCCACGCGATGTTGCAGAGGCGTGTCAACCAGGACAGCCCCACAACATCCAGGGCCTTGAGGAACTCCGGGCGGATCTCATCCACCCCCGGGGCCCCGCCACCTAGGAGCTTTTTAACTACCTCGGCGACTTCGACCCCAGAGATGGGAGGATCCACCCCCGAGACCCCAGGCCCCGCTTCTGAATCAGAAGGCGTGTCGGTGGGATTGAGGAGGTCTTCGAAGTACTCCCTCCACCGATTCACAACGTCCCGAGTTGAGGTCAGCAGTGCACCATCCCCACTATACACAGTGTTGACAGTGCACCGCTTTCCCCCCCTGAGACGCCGGATGGTGGACCAGAATCTCTTCGAAGCCGTCCGGAAGTCGTTTTCCATGGCCTCGCCAAACTCCTCCCATACCCGAGCTTTTGCCTCGGCGACAGCCGCAGCCCGCTTGGCCAGCCGATACCTGTCAGCTGCCTCCGGAGTCCCACAGGCCAAAAAGGCCCGGTAGGACTCCTTCTTCAGCTTGACGGCATCCCTTACCGCCGGTGTCCACCAACGGGTTCGGGGATTGCCGCCGCGACAGGCACCGACCACCTTACGGCCACAGCAACGATCGGCCGCCTCAGCAATGGAGGCACGGAACATGGTCCACTCGGACTCAATGTCCCCCACCTCCCTCGGGACATGGTTGAAGTTTGACCGGAGGTGGGAGTTGAAACTCCTTCTGACAGGGGACTCCGCCAGACGTTCCCAGCACACCCTCACGATCCGTTTGGGTCTGCCAGGTCTGACTGGCATCCTCCCCCACCATCGGAGACAACTCACCACCAGGTGGTGATCGGTTGACAGCTCCGCCCCTCTCTTCCCCCGAGTGTCCAGGACATGCGGTCGCAAGTCCGACGATACGACAACAAAGTCGATCATCTAACTGCGGCCTAGGGTGTCCTGGTGCCAAGTGCACATATGGACACCCTTATGCCTGAACATGGTGTTCGTTATGGACAATCTGTGACGAGCACAGAAGTCCAATAACAGAACACCACTCGGGTTCAGATCGGGGGGGCCGTTCCTCCCAATCACGCCTCTCCAGGTCTCACTGTCATTGCCAACGTGAGCGTTGAAGTCCCCCAGCAGAACTATGGAATCCCCAGAAGGGGCGCTCTCCAGCACCCCCTCCAAGGATTCCAGAAAGGGCGGATACTCCGAACTGCTGTTCGGCCCGTAGGCGCAAACAACAGTAAGGAACCGTCCCCCCACCCGAAGGCGAAGGGAGGCCACCCTCTCGTCCACCGGGGTAAACTTCAACACACAGTCACCGAGCCGAGGCGCAATGAGTATTGACACCCCTGCTCGGCGCCTCTCACCATTGGCAACTCCAGAGTGGAAGAGAGTCCAACCCCTCTCGAGAGGGCTGGTTCCAGAGCCCCTGCTGTGTGTCGAGGTGAGGCCGACTATATCAAGTCGGAACTTCTCAGCCTCGCACACCAGCTCAGGCTCCTTCCCTGCCAGAGAGGTGACGTTCCACATCCCTAGAGCCAGCTTGTGTAGCCGGGGGTCGGTACGCCAGGCTCCCCGCCCCTGGCCGCCGCCCAACACACATGGCACCAGACCCCTATGGCCCCTCCTGCGGGTGGTGGGCCTGCTGGAGGGGGGTCCCACGTCTCTTCTTCGGGCTGTGCCCGGCCGGGCCCCGTGGGAAGAAGCCCGGCCACCAGACGCTCTCCATCGAGCCCCACCCCCGGGCCTGGCTCCAGGGGGGGACCCCGGTGACCCGCGTCCGGGCAAGGGACTCGTGGTTCCAAGATTCTTTGTCTTCATTGGGGTCTTCTGGGCTGCTGTTTGTCTGGTCCTTCACCCAGGACCTGTTTGTCATGGGTGACCCTACCAGGGGCATAAAGCCCCCGACAACATAGCTCCTGGGATCATTGGGACACGCAAACCCCTCCACCACGATAAGGTCGCAGCCCAGGGAGGGGTGAACCAGTGATTGTGACAGAAAAAGGGATCTTCTCAGAAACACACAGTTTGGTAAGTTTAAGAAGCTAGAATGCAGATTTTGGTATCATGAGATCAAAACAGTAGAACATTTGTCAAAAAGCTAACTGTTCCCAGTACTGTCAAATGTTACATAAATGTTACTTTGCGTCCAAATTCAGGGTTTTCTGTTAATTGTACAGTGCAAATAATGAAAAAAAGTCTGCTTTGAAGATTGCTATGGTACACAACTGTATTTTTAAATTATATATTTATTAATAATGATTTTGGTTTAATTAGATATGGATGTAGTGAATGACTGGTTAATTGTTAAATTATTTTTTTAGAAAACAAATATACTCATAAAAATCAAATATTAAGTATTTTCTGGTTGAAGGTCTCCAGTGGGCACAATATTTGACTATTTTGGGGTTTAGGACTGTTAGTCAGATGGAGCAAAACCTTTAAAATGATAATTTGGGCATTGATAAGTTTTAATGGGCATTTTCCCTCAACACAATGTAACAATTTATGGACAGAAAATGGCAGATTAAGCAGTATTGAAAATGCTGAGTCCTACTAAATATTTCTCAGTTCATTTAGTTTTTGCCTCACTTCTTTTTGGCACATTTAGACTACTTAACTGCCCTTCTCGCACACAACTGTGCTATTTATCAGGTTTCCTTTCGGTTTTCACTTCAATCCTATGTTCTTGTCAGACCTTCTAAATTCACTCTATTGACTACTATGAACTTTTCTAATGCTTAGTAAATATTCCACTGGAGTCCTGCTAGTTTTTGCTTTAGTTTTCTTACGAGTGGCTGATTAAAACTTGGGACACATTGCAAAAGCAGTTAAGCAGCTGATTAGACTCATAATAAACAGCAGTGGTACTCTGTGTCTTCATCAGCCAGGTTCAGAGTGAGTTGTTGAGACAGAAAGCTGTGATGTTGCTGATGAGGATCCCTTCAGGCTCATTACCATAAATTAAACATGGTGTGAGGAACACCATCTCATCGGCCATATTTCTTTATTAGCACTCTGTGGAAATGACTCTCACATCCCACACTCATTAGCAGCGTCTCTGAGAGTTAGCTCTCTGCTTTCACACTATCTCTGTCATGTCCACCAACACACTGGCTCCCCAGTGGACACAAGCTTATGGTTCCACCAAAAAAGTGTGAAATTTCCTGGTTAATTAGCTCTTAAGTGATGGCTGTGTGAAGAGATTTATCTGTGGCTGCTGCATTAGCTCAGTTTCATATAAATGTTAATGCGCATACGTCACATTTGTCATGAAAACCAGCTTCTCATTCCCCAGCTTGTTATCAAGAGCTTCCTATTAAACAATGCCAAGTGGTGTCAGGCTCCCGCCAGGATGGACTGATTGGATGGGCTTCTTTCCGGCTGTAATGTTGGAAACACTTCAAGCAGTGTTATACTAGGTTTTGGTGCCATATCAGTTTGTAAGGAGAAGTGTGGATTACAGTGTAAAAGAAGTAGAAAAAAACAGTTGTGGATGGAAAAAGACAGGCTTTAACTTAACATTGTCAATTATTCATAGACACCAGGAGCATTACTCTTAAATGTGATCTTCCTGTCTCAGAAGTTTGTAAAAGATGCTGTTCAGTAACATTTTGACAGTAGGAAAAGCAGAGGTGAAACTGATTTCATTAAGAATGGCTCATTTCCATCATGTGTTCTGTCTGTCCGTCTGTGCTTTTCCTGCTGTGAAGTGTTAATAAGGTGTATTTAGAATAGAATTTTTGCAAACTACTTATATCCAAGCTGTTGATACACAACACACACAGCACCTAAGTTGTGTATCTGCACTTAGTTTAATGTGTCACATACTCCATTACATTTAACACCTTGTCCTGCTCCGATTTCACCTTCAGGCTGCAGGTAATACTATTGACAACTGTAGTATTTCTGCCTCCCTCATCTTTAGAAGCTCATAGCAAATGCTAACTGCATCTCTTTAAAGCAGTGTGTGGAATGTGATTTTAAAGGATTGATGGCTTTATGATGTAGTACTTTATTATTTGGGATTTAGTTTCCTCACCATAGTTTTCATTCATTGTATAACTTCTTGTAGTAAAGTATTATCTTACTTTGTGGAGTGCATATTTTACATTAACACGTTTAGAGTTGGAATCCGGCTTTGATTGTTCTGTCAAGTTTAAGTGAAACTAATTTGTGATATTAAATTTCTCGAAACAGCCGCCTTAGGGATATTTGTGGCTTTAAAAAAACATCTAGTTTTGTAATAAATTGTGTGAGTCCTATCATTTCGAGAAGCAGATTTATAAGAGTCAAATCCTACTCTTTAGCTGATATACACTCCTACATCTTTGGTTAATCCTTTCTCAAGGACTTTATCAAAGGGGAAGAAAAGCATCACAGGTCAAGGAATCGTTTGCCCATCAAAAAGTTAGCATGTGAAGAACAGCGACCCTGCTCAATTGTTAATGGATCACAGTGAGGCAGAGAGCTGTAAAGGTGCAGAGTTTCAATCCTGCAACACCCGTTAGCACATGGTGGTGTGGTCTATCACAGTGTAACATGAGAAACTGTTGGTCTCCTGAGTCAAACTGACACTCTGGGAGGTCTATGTGACACAACACAGCTATCAGGCTACATAAATCAGATGTCAAGAAGTATGGCTCTGAAGCTGCACAATAGCAGGTGGATGTGGTCAAAGCTAATCTCTCTCTGGCTGCAAATCACTGAATTGGAGCTCCAGCTAAAAGTGATGGGTTCATTCCACCGCTTGCTCATCTTAAAGCCTTTGTGTTTGCCGTGTGTTTGCTGCTGAAGTCAGTGCGGTTTGTAACTCAAGCTCGGATCTCGGATGTGCTCCCGGCTCGTGCTGTTGTTGCCGGTACACGCCCACCTGCTCCCTGAGGTGCAGTGGTCAGACTGACACATGAGCTGCTGACATGGCGGCTCAGTTTGCACATATCCCTCTCTCCCCCGAGTTATCCTGCCAGGCAACGCCGCTCACGCTCCTCATATCTCATCTGTGTGCACACCTTGCGACTGTTTGCGTTAGCGGCACAACCGAAGCTTTTGCCAGTGAGCTGTTGGATTGTTTCCCTGTTTGTTTTTTTTCACACCCGCCTTTGACACGATGTTTATTCACACCTTTCAGGCCCTGCCATGGCAGCAGGTGTCAGCATACTGAGTGACCTGCCTTACTCCACGGGTGGAGCTCGCAGTGGAGAGATCAGCACAGAGATGGAGACAGGTAGGAGAGCTCTGCAACACAAAAACAACACAGCTGATGCCTTTTATTTGGCAAAGACGTTGGCACAGTGCGGCAAACCTCAAATGATTTCATTGAGTTCTTTTATGAGGGCTTATGAGGGCTAACATTTTGCAGGCCAGCTGCAGCATCCACAAAAAACTCATTAATTTTGCACAATATTGATTGTAATGAAAATGCATCTTAGGCACTGCATGTAGATGGAAATTTAAGTTACCATATATTGTGTGTGAGGTTGACAAAATGAAAATTCTGTTCCTCAGATTTGCTGAAGGGATCAGCAGGTTTATATCTGACAGGGGTTATTGCTGAAGTGTATAAGAAAAACTAATGGTTTACAGGTTAAGAAAGACCTGCCCATGTATAAGAAATACATACTGAAAATTAGTACAGTTTTTATTGTTCATGATAGATAGTTTTGCATCTTTTTTTTTTTTCAAGCAACAGTGCCAAACATCTGTTGTTTTCTAAATTGTCGCCAGTGTGGGGATTTCAGCTCTTCTCTGTTGTCATTGTAAACTGAACATTTTGAAGTTTTGGGCTGCTAGACAAGGCAAGGCATAGAAGTCCCAGTGGTGTTGTTCAATTCCAAAGTTTTGTAATTTTAAAGACAAATTGATCAGTTTATTTAAAAAAAGATTCTCAGACTAATTCATTACGTAAATAATTGTTTGTTACAGTTCTTTTATCCTTTGCATAATAAAACAAACAAACTACAAAAGGACCAAAGGAGCACATTCCTCTGGAAAGGCTAATGCTCTGTCTGGCAAATTTAAAGAAAGAAATCTGCACTCAAATTTACTGAGTTATTCTTTCGGCCATGCTCAACCTCTCCTCCATGTTTTGTGAAATTAAGCCCGTTAGTTTTTGCTTGTTCAGGTCTCAGAACATACCTGGGTTCTGCCTTGGCAGAGGAATAAAATGGCTTGGTTTTATGAACACTCAGCAGGTGTCAGTCCTCTTGCTGTGATTTGATAACATGTTGAATTATGGACAATAAGAACATATGAAATGATCTGTCTTAGTCCTTTTTCCCTTTCTCTAATGTTTTAATGATTAGCTTCAAAACAATATCCAGAATTGACTCTTAAGACTGCATAATACGTCACTTCTATGAAAACAGCAGATAAAATCGAAGACAATGGATGAATGAGGCTGATGTTCAGCACGCGTGTTTTTCTAGCAATAGCTTGTGCAGCCAGCGATCGACTGCTCTCTGTTGCCTGCTGCTCCCACGCACTGAGAGCCTCAGTGATCCAGCAGTATCATTTCACCTTTTGGCTTCAGTGTGATGGTGGACTGGCTGCTGAATTGTTGAGTGGCCTTCAAGCACAGTGTCTTTTTCTAACTCCCTGCATACAAATCATCCTGTTGTTACTTCTCTCCTTTATGGATTGATTCATTGACTAACTGTTATTGTGGTAGAGATTAAAAATATATATGCCCATAAAACAGTCTATTAGGTCCAGCTGGTTCCAGCTTTAATTGTGCAGAATATCATGCTTCTCTTTGTTTCATGTAATGATTAAGTTAATCTTGTGAGTCAAAAAATCTATTTGACATTCAATGTGGTAACTTTAAAATGGCATTTGTCACATCTGGTTTCAACAAAGTGATGAATAACCTAGTAACTATACAGTTGTGAACAAAACTTTGCATACATTTGTAAAGACCATGTATAACATTCAGTCTTCCAGTGACTCTCATAGCTCTTAATTTTTTTATGATGGAATCACTGAAACTCATGCCAAAGATTGACTGATTGATTTTTGGTTTTGTGGAAATATGCTGGGTCAAAAATAGAGATACAGCAACTTCAATTCACAGCTTTGATGATGTAGAAAGCTGTGTTAATCAAATTTACTTAGCTTTAAATAAGGTCCATTTCATACAATGATCAGAATTAGTAATGTGTTTGGAGGAGAGAAGGTGAGGCCCTTAACCCCAAGAACAATATTCCTACTGTCAAGCATGGTGGTGGCAGAATTATGCTCTGGGGCTGTTTCCCTGCCAGTGAAACTGGTGATTTATACAAAGTGGATGGAATATCGAAGAAGAAGGATTACCCAAAACAGAATATGACATCCGAAACACATCAAAAAATGGCTAAATTAAGCTAGAAAAAATAAGGTTTTAAACTGGCCATCCCAAATTCCTGAATTAAACCCCACCAAGAACCTGTTGACTGTGATGGAAAAACAAGTCTGTGTCAGAAAGCCAACAAATGTACTTGGACTGCACCAATTCTTTTAAGAACAGTGGTCAAAGGTACAAGCAGAAGCTTGCAAGAAGTTTGTAGACGGCCACCAAAAGCACCTAATTGAGGTGAAAACAATTTAAAAATGTTTTGATTAGCACTGATAGCAATCTTTGTGATTGGGTTATGGCATCCCTAACAATACTATGTTTGAGGAATTGGTGAAATCAGCAGTATATAAACCCACTCCAGTTCTTTCACTTCACAGTCATGATACTCTGTTATAGAGTTTGCCATTGAGTCACAACAATTACTGACAACTACATAGTCAAGTTGTTAAAAAAAATAAAGGAGACTGTCATGGTCTTAACCTCTTAAAATGTAACTCAGTATTCTAATGACCAACTTCATTACTGGAAAAGCTTCAGGATATATGGAATATTTCTGTTTCTATTAATTAGGAAATCAGTTCAATAACATCTTTCTAAAACATCTGGGCCTTCCGATGCTCCCACATATATACAGAGTTCTTTGAAGAATTGGGAATGAAATTGTGCAGTGTTGTACGACTTTCATAGTTTTCGTCGGCTGCTTTCAGTTGGTTGTTAATGATCCAGTCAAAAGCAGAAAAAAGCTGTCATTGTGAACACTGGTCGATGATGTGCGTTTGAGGGCTGCACCAGATGTACAGCCTTTTAAACAAACAAGAGCAGCATTTTCCTCTTTCAGTCACAAGCCGCCTGCCTCAGATCTGTGCTCTGTGTGTTATGTGTGTGTGATGTGTGTGTGTTATGTGCGCAACATTGGCCCCCATCTACCACCCACTGACGACTTTGGAGATGGTTGTCATGGTGACACTTCAAATGCCGGTGATGAACTGATCAGCAATGGGCGATTGTTGAGCGATGATTCACCATGGACACAGAGCCGTTGAGCCAGGAGCCCTTTGTCAGTTCCAGAGTGCAGTCTTCAGCAGCAGCAGTGCAAGATGCAGCAGCACCGAGGACGTTGCTCCTTAGCCGGGGAGATGATGGCCAGCGTGAGGAGACACGACCGCCGGCACTCCGCCTCGGACATCCTGCTGAAGGTCCTGCAGCGCAGACGCAGCTCTGCCCTGGAGATCCTCTCCTCCTCCTCCCACAGAGTGATGGTGGCGGTCAGCGTGAACCAGCCTCAGCCCCCCACTGAGCGCAAGACCAGGAGATGTAATCACGCAGAAGAAAAAACTATTCCTTTGCATCTAGGGGTTTGATGATGCCTAAAACAACAGGGGAAAGTCTGAACTGACTGTCAAATAAATGTTTGTTTTCTTTTCTTTCCCCCAGCCAATGCAAGGGTCCCGACAGCAAAGTACACCAAGATGGGGGAGACCCTGAGGCACGTCATCCCAGGTCACATGCAGTGCTCCATGGCCTGTGGAGGGAAAGCCTGTAAATACGAGAACGCCTCTCGCTGGAGTGATGAGGAGCAAGCCATCAAGGGACTCTACTCGTCCTGGTACACTGGATTAGTCTGTGTTCATGTCCTCTCAGAGCTGTGCTCGTCAGTGTGGGTCACTAAAGTCCACATCTATAGTTACATAAAAAGTCAATACATTTGTCCTGCTTCTTACTGTCACTGTAACCACGTCACAGTTTTCAAAATCGAACATGTTAGTCTGTTAGTATGTCATCAGTTGTGTTTTCACTTTGGAAGAGACAGCATCAGAAATTACACTTCTTTGTAGAACAGTCCTAACCAAACTTTTTCCTTCTTTTTTAAGGATTTTTCTGTATAAAGCACAAATCCCTCTAACCTGTGATGCTCTCCACTTACAGGATTACTGACAACTTGCTCGCTATGGCAAGGCCTTCCACTGAAATCATAGAGAAATATAATATAATTGAACAGTTTCAAAGGTACACTCTCTTTCTTCATTTGAATTGAACATTTTAATTTCGTATGTGGTTGTTTAGGACGCTTAGATTAAGGTTGAAGTGTAGAGAGTTTGTCATGTTGACACGTTGTGGTCTGTTTTGCTATCAGGTGCGGTTTGAAGACGGTCATTAACCTGCAGCGACCTGGAGAACACGCCAGCTGTGGCAACCCCCTGGAGCAGGAGAGCGGTTTCACGTATCGACCTGAAACATTCATGGAGGCAGGCAGTGAGTTTTCATAACCACCCTTACACTAACTGACCAACTTACTGCTCTCTCTCTCTCTCTCTCTCTCTCTGAAACACGACCCCAAACCAATATAAATTTGCACTCATAGTGTCACAGAAACTGAGGGAATAAAATCCCAAATCCTGAGTATTATCTCTTAATAAACTCAAAATGATGGGAAATCAGTCTCTAAGCTTAAAATATTTCATCAACTTCAATTTTTCTGCACAATTGACTTGAAAATTTGACAAAAATATACCATTTGTGTTTGATTCTGTAAAAAATGAAGAAAATTAGTGTATCTCATCACAACTGTGACACCATTAGTGACTTTGTTTAGTAACAAAAAAAAAGAGAGATTTTTGGCATAACAGGGCTGAATTGCAAGCTGTGTATGCACAGAGCAGATGAAAATGTAAGTAGCAACATATCTATAATATGTACAGTCATTGGTATTGGTAAGACCCGTGGACACTTAAAAAAATAGTAAATATTCAAAGACATTTAACTTTATTATTATTTCTTTTTTTATGATTTCCGGCAATACTGTCATACTGCTCAGAACATATTTCAGAGTTTTGTCTGCTTGAAGCTATTAAAGTTCGGAGTGAAAAAAAGACCCACTGAGTAAAAAATCAACAGGAACAAAAAACAAGCTGAAACTGCTCATGGTTTAGAGCAGGGGTGTCAAACATACGGTCCACGAGACAAAAATGGCCCTCCAGAGCGTCCAATCCGGCCTACGGGGCGACTTTGCAAAGTGTAAAAATTACAGAGAAGACATTACCTGCAAATTTTAAATAATTTCTAGACCTTGACAAGTTGTTTTGATCATAAAAGTAAAATACTATACTGTTCAATTCCAGATACCTGTCACTAAATGTTTTTTATGCTTTTGTAGAAGCTATTTACTCCACTATTTAGTAATTTTTCATTCTTGTTTTATTTAATTAATTTATTTAACTTGTATATTTAAAAGGGAAAAAGTCATTCGGAATTTCACTGTATAATGACAGTAAAGCATTCTTATCTTATAAAGATAGTTCAATAAATTAAACATTTTCAGAATACACTTTTTTGCACTAAAACAAACAGAAATATTATTTATAGGTTATTAGTCTGTGTTTTTACTGCTTCGGCCCACTTAAGATCAAATTGGACTCTATGTGGCCTCTGAACTAAAATTAGTTTGACACCCCAGGTTTAGACAGTTGCAGCACAAACTGTGTTCATATTTGTTTTACAGGATTATTATGATTAGTATTATTATTAATAATAACAATTATAATAATAAGAAGAAGAAGAAGAAGAAGAAGAAGAAGAAGAAAATGACTGTGCTGAAAAGTGCTAACTAATGTTATAACTATAGCTCCTCCAATAAAAGTTTCTCAGGAGACATAGATTTCTTGTCCCTCTATGCAGTACACAGTAAACACTTGCCTTCAGTGTCTTTATTATTTTTTTTATCAAGTTTAAAATGCTACAGGTTGTGTTCAAAACATCTATTTTTTAATGCGTTGCTTCTTCTTATGCTGCAGTGAAGTCTGTGTTTACACTATCAACAGCTTTCTTATTGCATCCCAATGGAAATGTTCCCTAGCAACAGATTTACAAATTGCTGAGGCTTTCACTAGCTAAGACCTTCTCTAGAATATATTCATGAGGTTGTTATGAGAACAGAACATGGAAACTGACTGAAGGATTTTTTCATGCACAAGTGGTGAAACCTGGAATACTATTGCAAAATGTGTGCAATATTGATTACAGATTGGTTTGACTGTATGACTTGAGAATAATGGTCAAAAGTGTGTTTCTATGGGACACTTTTAATCTGTTGATTAGTTTCTACATAAGACTGACAGACTAAGGTGGATTTATAATTTCCCTCAGCGTCATTAGTGTTGTGTTTTGCCTTATAGGCAGGATGTGATGCGGTCCCTAGCAAGCAAGAAATTGCTGAGGGATTTCACTTTTTGTTCAGTCATTTCTTCTTCCTAACGAGCTCTCCTGGGATGTCAACCAAGTCACCTCATCAAAGCATCTGCTGCATTCTGAGCAGTGCTGTCTTTCATTTGACGTTGAGTGAAAAACACTAGCTTGTTATCTCGCTGGAGGCTAAAATAATCCCATGAAAAGAGCAAAACCAACAATGAACTGATTTTGTACATCATCATTTCTAACTTGACCTTCCAGAAACTGTGAAAATAGCACCTGTTATTCGTCTGTGAAGTTGTTTCTAAATAAAACTAATGTCTGTGTTTTTCATAACAAGCGGACATGACATCCAATGCAACAGTGATGAACAGCAACTGAGGTCTATGGTGCAGAACAATAACGTAAATCAAGCTTCGGATACACAGACAACACTTGTTAGTTGGTACAGTTCATTGTCGGTTTTAGTCTTTTTATGATAGGCAGAGAAATGTTAAAAATGGCCTCTTTTAGCATGCAGAGAGAGAAATGAAATGTGCTTTGTTCTGCCTGCCAATTTCTTTCTCTTATGCACAAAACAAATGTTAAATAAATCAAGAAATACAGTAATAATACTTTAAGTAAGACCTTTTCTGCATTCCAGTGCCAGTATCGATCACAAAACATCACAGAGAGCAAAAGACATGTTGCTGCCAAAATCATAAAATAGCATTCCCATTCTTTTTACTCTACAAGTTCACATCTAACTGAAATGTCCAGAAAAATAAAAATAAGATTAGACTATCGTCACACATGGAAAGAATTTTTGGTGTTTAGGAGATTCTAAATAAACTAGACTGATGTTTGATAAGCTGCTGTCAGTTTAGATTTATCACAGAAATTATGAATTGGCCTTTAGTCATTGGTTTGTTAGTGCATAATTACGTATTAACCTCACTGTCCCGTCTCACGTATTTGACAGATAAAGCATGTACCACAGCTCTCAACCACTGCAGTCAGTATGTCTGAAAGAAGATCAGAGGAACATTAGCATAAAAGTGGCGTGTCTGAAAGACAGAAGGTCATCTTTTTAACAGACTGATAAAGCAGCAGTGTTACATATCTCTGAAAAAGGCTAATTTGTTGCATCGGAATTTATGTATTGGGAAACATAATTTCTCAAAACAGCTGGACTATTTATACACAAAATGCCGGCTATAAACAAAAGACCTACAACAACTTCCTGTGGTGTTAGTGGTAGTTTTGGTGGACAACAGTGGTACTTTTAGAGGGGTAAATGGTGAACCTTATTTGTACATTATTAAAAAAAGTACATGTATACACTACAATGCAAGCTAGTCATATTTGTGCTTTTACTAAGAAATACTATTGAATTAAGGAGAAATAAACCGTCACAAATCTGGCAATATTTCTCAATTGTGTAGTAGTGTTTTTAATTCACCTCCATGTTGGCTAACATTTAGTGCACAAACAATAAAAATGTATTGATTTGTGACCAAAATAAATCACACACTTGATGGACAGACACAGGGAGTGAAGTGAACAGCTGTGAATTCTATTTTCTGACTTTTCTTTCAGTCTATTACTATAACTTTGGATGGAAGGACTACGGTGTGGCATCTTTGACTACAATCCTTGACATGGTGAAAGTCATGTCCTTCGCTGTTCAAGAAGGGAAAATGGCCGTCCACTGCCATGCCGGTCTTGGAAGAACAGGTTTGTAACACCAGCAGTTTTGCATTGCTTTGAGACTCAGTTGTGCTTTTAAAATCTAAATTTTCTGTCGTACATTTTCCTTCATTCAGGGGTGTTGTTGGCGTGTTACTTGGTCTTCACGACTCGGATGAACGCTGATCAGGCCATCCTGTTTGTGCGAGCCAAAAGACCCAACTCCATCCAAACCAGGGGCCAGCTGTTGTGCGTCAGGGAGTTCGCCCAGTTCCTCGTCCCTCTGCGAAGCGTCTTCTCCTGTGCCGAACCCAAAGCGAGCGCCGTCACTTTGTCCCAATACCTCACGCGGCAGCGACACCTGCTGCACGGCTACGAGGCTCGGCAGATGAAGAACGTGCCAAAGATTGTCCAGCTGGTGTGCCGGCTGCTCGTCGACATCGCAGCCAACAGGCAGGTCGTGATCGAGGAGGAGTGGCTGGAGATCCCTGACCTCACAGCCGAAGTGGAGAAGACGGTGTCCCAGCAGGCCCTTCAGCAGCTGGGGAAGGAGATGAGAGGGAAAGGGATCCCTGTTCCACCCTGTTCCTCTCATCCTCTCAGCCCACCAGCACTACATACCAGAACCGCTCATGATCAGCCTCTGCCCAGCGACAACGAGCTTGACCCTCTGTGGAGGCAGCAGAATGTAGAAAGCCCTCTGAGATGCTCTTTGTCTGACATCAGGCAACTCAGCCACAGCGATTCTGTCCTTCACATACTTGGACAACAGCAGCACTACTTAGGGAATCTGAAGAGCAACAAACCAATCAACCGCCTGATCAAACATTCCTTGTCTCACAGCAGCCTTACAGCCTGTAAATCTCCCCGATGTTGTGACTTCTTTCCTCAGGACATTGCCAGAGGCATTCAGGACCCCTATACAGAAGTAAAACAAGACAGTGGATCGCCCGTTTTAACAAGGCCGCTGCTGAAGGGCCATCAGAGTTTGTCTTTAGATCTGTCTGAGCAGGGAAGAAAAGCCCATTGTAACGCCACACTGCCTGCCTTATCAACCAAGATGAAACTGGTAGCCAGCGAGGAGGATGTGTCAGGGGGTCGAGGAGATAATAGAGGAGATAACACAGAGATTCCTTTCATCAACCTCCAGTCTGAGCTCTCCCCGGAGAACAGACGTCTACTGGTGTCCAAAGCTCTGGCCGTGGATCTGACAGACAAGGATCTCTCCTCCAAAGTGTCAATGTGGCAGGTAGGACCCACGTAACTTCTGTGGAAATTTACCTTGTAGTAAATAGAGAATTAATTACTCTACTGATTTCCCAAGCTAGATTTCTCTGAGATTTCTTGGCCACTTAACTAGGTTTCTAATCTAATCTGACAGCAGAACAGTTGGATGGAAGAAATGGTTATTAAACCTAAGCATATAGCCTAAGCAGACCAAGACCCCTCTTATTGAAAATCAAGTTTTTAATCTCATTAGCATATCCTGGTGGGGTGTTTTATATACTTCATACATTTTTATGTATCATGTATAGGTATCATGGGTAAAATAAGCAGCTAGCACCATGGCTAAGCATTACCATATAGAAAGTGCAGTATCACATGTAATGTCAAGTAGTTGTAGTTGTTTGGGCAATCATAGGTGAGCTGGTGTGCTCCAGCTGCACTGAGTGACGGAAGAGGCAGGTATAGATCTGCACATTCTAGAGGAAACAGTGTAGAGTTACATCCAAGTCATTGTAAGGGAGAAAGGCATTATCTTATTGAAAGAAAAAATCTAAATATCTACTTTTCGCAAACAGAGATAACGTTTAGAGGTCTAATTAATTATCAGAAAAGGACTAACTAGGACTAAAAGGATTCTAACTATAACTGACATGATAAAGAGAGATGGGATTCCCTGCAGAGCCTGTCCTCTCACTGGACCTTCAGTCTAAATATGTGCGTATGTAGATATTTACTTGGTGATAAGTCTCTGTGTTCATCCACTTTAAAGTATAAAGTCCTAGAGAAAGGAGACACTCCACAAGCACCATTAGTTGAATGTTTAGGATCAACAAGAAGTAAGATGATGTATGGATATCGAGTTTCATCAGCTCCACTAGCATTAAATGCAGCTAATCATCATCTCTACTGCTGCTTTGGATTACACTTTGTACAAATAATAGAAAAATGTTGCACCAAGGGCTGCACACGTTTTGTTTTAGATGCCAAACAGTGAAGTTTGTACCCCAGTGTTGTCAGCGTGAAAAACCTTGATTATCATGACAGACTCTAATGTTCCAATTTACTGACAAGTTGCTTCTTCCTCCAAAGCTGCAAAAGAAGTGCTAGCCATGAGCCATGTGGCATTTGGTCCTCCTCAGCTAGAATTCTTTTTTTCACTGTGAATGTGCGACACATTTAAATTTACACAGTACAATGTTCAATCTGAGCTTCTGTTTACCAGAGAAGAGTGAAAATTCCTAGGACCACATCCAGGACTCATTTTTCATTCATGAACTGTGAAGCAGATTTAGGCCCATTGTCTGTTTTTTTGGCACTGCATTTCAGTGAGTTCATTATCAGACTCTGTTGTGATGTGCAGACGGAGCTGAACTCCAGAGAGGGGGCGTGGGAAAGGCTGTGCATGGAGAGAGACCCTCTGGTCCTCTCCAGTCTGATGTGGTCGTGGCTGGAACAGCTCAAGGATCCAGTCATCAGCCGTGAGGATGTTAAAGCCCTCAGTGAGAAGAACGTAAACCCCCAGAATGCACTCGACTCCCTGGAAAAGGTACCTGTGTGGATTATCTTCTCAAACATCTCTTATCTGTAGCAAACAGTGATTACAGGCTTTGTTACAGCCTGATTTTGGCTCGGTGTCACAGTTGTGCTTCCATGTCACAGAGCTGTTGCACATCTGCCTGTGATTTTCCTTTAATGACACATTTGAAATTGTGCACTTTTTCTATGTAATTTTTCTACGATGAATATACTCTGTACTCAGAACAGTCACAATGCTTCTACAGTCAGACTGCAGCTGGAGAGCATCAAGTTACCTGCATTCAGCCGGTGTTAATCAAAGTATTCAGATTTGAATATTACAAATGCTGCATTGTATAAATAACCATTAGCTGTCATTTAATCCCTGTCATGTATTTACAACCTCAGTGAGAGCTACAGGTGGACTGATATAGACTTTCAAGGCCAGTATTAATGATCACTAAAAATTTGTAATCGTTTCTTGTGGCCTATAGACATATCATAACAGACACTATTTATCTGGCAAATGCAACCATGTCAAGGGAGCAATATAGAATATATAGAATATATACTTTTTAGACCGACTGGAGTCTGTCCCAGCTGACTTAGGGTGAAGGCAGGGGACACCCTGGACATGTCACCAGTCTATCACAGGGCTACATATAGAGACACACAATCACACTCACATTCACACGTACAGACAGTTTAGAATATTCAGTTAACCTTATCATGTTTTTAATCTGTGGGAGAAAGCCGGAGTATCCAGAGAAAACCCACACATGCGCATGGAGAATATGCAAACTCCATGCAAAAAAACACGAACCAGGGATCTTCTGGTAGCTGCAAGGCAATGGTGTTAACCACTGAACCCTACTGTAAACTTTCTGTTTATTTTAATATGTAGAATAATTATGTGCAGACCTTATTTTACATAATTTTACATACAATTGGACTCCTTCCTCTGCTGCTAATGTGAAGCACTCAGCTAATTGCAGGTTAGCACAAGAGGGGCTCAAAGTCTACAAGAAATCAGCTCATTTTTATAGCGTATTAGATTGACAAGGGCTGAACAAGTAAATCACAACATAGACAAGTGCAATATCTTAAGGTACAACATGTCACAATGTACTATCATAAATGAAATCTTGTGGAGCTACAGAGATGTAAATCATACTCTGTAGATGTAAGAAACGTGCTTGTTTGTTACAGACCACAGCAAAAATCACATCATTTTTATATTTTTTCGAGTTACAAGGAATCCATCTTCAAAATAAGAACAATATTAATGGATTATATTTATATTTTTTTCAGCTGAAGCCTCAAAGTCATTATTTTGTTGTTAACATGACGAGAAAACAGCATCTTTAGTAAGCTAGTTTCCAGTATAGTTTTAGATAAGAGGCTTATATTTTAATACTATCATGTCTGTTCACATTTGAAAACACTCGTTCACAGTGTTTAATACACACTACCATTCACAAGTTTGGGATCATCAGGACAATTTCATTTTAGAATAATCATTTACAACATTAACAATGTCTAGACTGTATTAATTTAACTTCACTGAAAAAATGCTTTTCCTTAGAAAAATAAGGACATTTCTAAGTGACCCCAAACTTTTGAACAGTAGCGCATATTGGAATCTCATAGGTGACATAGTTATCCAGAATGCAGATCTGAAGAACTGTTTGAAGCTCAGTGTCTTGATCTGGCTTGTCACTGTGTTTTATTCTTATGATTTCAGTGATGCTATTCTTGCTTTAAAAGAATGTCAAAGTGAACATTTTGGTATGTAATGTGAGTATCATTACCTATAGACAGTATAGAAAAGATGGATGCAGCATGTGTTTCTGAAAAATGAGCTTTTTAACCTGCAGTCTTTCTAACAGCTAAAAGGTGCCACTCCTCACTTGATTTATCTTGCTTTGCTAATATGGTATCAATCACTCATTTCAGGTCTTCTTCAATACAGCATGATGTTCATTTAGTGAATTACAATCCCATTCAGAGTAAAATAGATGGTAAAGCAGGGTGTATTTTCGCTGCGTCTGTTTTCAAAACACCTTTCAAATCAAATGGATAGCCAACAAACTAATAAGTCATGTCATGATGGCGACATCTATCATTTATCTGCAGCATTTAATCATATCTCCTCTTTTTTCCCGCTCACAGGGTCACCGGCTCACTTTGCTCTGTATCCTGGACTGTGCCGCTCACCTCCTGCCAGTGCCTGAACAAGTGGAGACCAGCTTTCTTAACCAAACCATTAGAGTTTTTACTAAGGTGAGTGCTTACCCACGATGCCTATCAAACACAGGATTTCACAGACACTAAGACGTCTCCTTCGCTCTGCAGATTGACCCTGCCTCGGAGAAGAACGAAGCTTTGTACGCGACACTGAAAGCAATCCTGACTCCCATCCTGTACGAGATGCGTGACAAAGCCGTGGAGGAGAACGAAGACTCCTGATCGGCCTCGACACGAACAGTCAGACAAGATGAAGAGTCACTAACAGGGTTCTGCTCTCATTTGTGGGCATTACTGCGTTTTTAAGCCACTTCTTTGCACCAGATACTGCTGAGATCTGCCAATCTGTAGTCTTTGAAGCTGTTTGATACAAGACTATGTCATTTTAGCGTTCTGTTTTCATTTGAAGGTCTTAATAGACTCCAAGTACTGCCATTCTCTGTGTTAACGTGCCACTGTGCTCACCTTTTGTCACCTGTTCTACTGTAACTAGATGTTGCTTTTATTATATAACTCTAAACTGGTAGGATAAACACTAAGAAACGTTTTCATTATGTTCATGTACGGAGTCGGGTGGGCTTATTTAAACCAAAAGATGTTTTATACACTGTGTAGATGTTACAGTGTGTCTTATTTATTCAGACCTTCTTATATGAAATGCAGCGATTTGTTGAATAGTTAGAACCCGACGACGAGTTGCAAGGTCGCTTCGTTCCTGTAGAATGTAAAGTGTTTTCTTCATGTCAAAAACTGTGGCTACTGTTACAGCAATGCAAATTCAACAGGCCACAGTGCGTTTGCTTTCTTCCAAGCAATTCTATGTCCTTAATACTGTGTTTACCAAAAAAAAAAAAAACACTCTGCTGTTCTGTTGTTCATGCATTTGTAAAACATGAATCTGCCTCTCCAGTTGCGTCCAGCACAATGCTGTCTGCCTCAAATGAAATTGCCTCTGTCTGTCTGCAACAACGCCTCGCCTCTGCATGTGTGTCGGTGTGTGTTAGCGTGTGTGTGTATGAATGTATGAATGTATGAATGTGTGTGTAGCTGCTGAGACGAGTGGGCGCCGCCTCTCACCTCATATTGTGTCATAAGTGGACACGGTGTAATGCAGATCTGCTGACACGCTGAATGTGGAACGCTGATGTTAATATTAATAATAGGAAGGACATGAGACGTTGTACTGTGGGTTTTTTCAACAAACACTATTTTTTCACTGTTACAAACAGCTACTTCTTACAGAATTAAACACAACTGCCTGCAGCTTGAGTGGACTGAGTCTTTGTATTCACTTTTATTAACTGGGGAAGAGAGCAAAAATGAGCAACTGAGGTGTAGTATGTTGGTTTAACTTTGTGTTTTGTGGACTTATTTCCTACTTACAAATATTTGTCTCATGATCAATCAGACAGCTTTTGAGCTGCAGACGCACCGATCAAACTGAATGTCTCACTCAGCATGCAGCTAGAGTCTATCCCAGCTAACTTAGGGTAAAGGCAGGCTACACCTTGGGTTTCACATAGAGACAAACAATCACACTTGCATCCATGCCTGCCGACAATTTAGAATTACCAATTAACCTCAGCATGTTTGTGGACTGTGGGAGGAAGCTGGAGAACACAGAGAAAGGGACAACATGTAAACTCCATGCAGAGAGATCCCTGGGATGCGAACCAGGGACCGTCTTGCTGCAGGGCGACTGTGCTAACCACCAATCCACTGTGCAGTCCCAGCATGCAACAGCATTGTTTAAGTACAGCCCTACTGTAGGTGACTGCCTCCCAGTGTGCCAAAAGTGTATTACACCAGATTAAACATAAACTACTCACTTCCACAAAAATTATAGTTCACCAGTTTCTCCTTATGATGAGACTTTTTCTCATTTTCCAAAATCTTTTTCACTTCATGACTTATTTTGTCATTCAGAACAATGTATTTATTTTTGTTTGATTTGCCTTTAGGAAGTCCCACTGAGATTAGAAATCTCTTTTACAAGGGAGACCTGACCAAGGTAGCAGCCATACAAGGTTTAAAAGTTATAGAAAACACATACAATACCGTTTAAAAGTTTGGGGTCACTTAGAAATGTCCTTATTTTTGAAAGAAAAGCATTTGTTTTCAATTAAGACAACATTAATCAGAAATACGGTCTAGACATTGTTAATGTGGTAAATGACTATTCTAGCTGGAAACAGCTGATTTTTAATGGAATATCTCCATAGGGGTACAGAGGAACATTTCCAGCAACCATCACTCCTGTGTTCTAATGCTACATTGTGTTAGCTAATGGTGTTGAAAGGCTAATTGATGATAAGAAAACCCTTGTGCAGTTATGTTAGCACATGAATAAAAGTGTGAGTTTTCATGGAAAACATGAAATTGTCTGGATGACCCCAAACGCTTGATCAGTAGTGAACATGATATACAAATAAACAGTAAAACAATAAAACAGATTGACAGCTATTCAAGAAAAACACTGACACTCCTCCTTCACTGCATTCTTTATGACAGTCTTAATCTCATTAACGGATATGAATGTTTCTAATTTAGGACTTTTTTGAAGATTGTTCCATGACCATGGTGCATGATAGAAGAACGCTGTTTTGTCAAAGTCTGTTAGAATCCGGGGAACATTAAAAAGCAACCACTTGTATTGAGGTCATGCTGCCACTAGTCAGTAATGTATTAATATAATACCAAACTGCTTGAAACTCCAAAAGGTAATTAATGTTGTTTTGACATGGTGACAGAGTTAGGCAATTTTTATGGGAGGAATCAAGCTGAAACTGTTACTCACATTGTTTTTTTTTGTTTGTTTGTTTTTTGTTGTTGTTGTTTTTTGGTGGATGATGTGGAGATTTCTGGCTCAGAGCATAAGAAAAAAAAACTACATTTGAGGAAACTACTTGAGTAAAATTTCACATTGGAAACCGCTAATTTCTGTGTGGAAAAAAAGAGAAAAGATTTCATCATCTTTCCCATGTGATTGCTTCCATTAATGCATTCATTTTTGTTTTTTATGTTAATGAATGAGGCATCATCTCGTTTAATCTGTGCTAATTTTCATAGATGTCCAATAGACAAAGTGTAATAAACTCCTGGATGTGTATTTTGAATGATTTCTATCCATTAGTTTGACAGAAGACATATTATGGAAGCCAAATATGCCATAAACAAAGCAAAATTGACCTCTAATTGAAAGAATTGTGTTTTTTCCTGTCATAATTTGTCCCCTGTCTGTATATATAATACACAGCATTGCATCACCTTTTTATAATTGCATTATTTCTAAGTTGAACAGTAGGGTCTTGATGGTTATGCACAATCAAAAACACATAAATGATCGAAATTATGATCAGAACAAGTACGTTGCTTGATTTGAATCCAAATAAAACACCTTTTGGGGTATTTTAAAGAGAAAGATACAGCAGCACAATCCCTACTGTATAAAAGCAGATGAAAGAGGAAATAGTCTCTGACGAATGGCAGAACTATGGGATCAAAACAGAGACAGGAAGTGAAAACAAGGAACACTGAAAAACTACTGACATTGTTAAAAAAATAGAATTAAATTTAAAAATTAAAAAAACAATTGACTGTAGAAAATATAACTGAAAAAACAGACAAAGAAAAAAATCTGAGAATTTGTCCTTGAAAATCACATCAAAATACAAATTTTTCATTTCATTTCATTTATATATTTCGAACATGCAATTTAAAAACATTCAATGAATGATTCACAAAACAGCTGAAATAGTCCATCATGCTTCTCATATAAGGAGAATGAGAGGAAAACAAAACTTTAACATGTTCGAAAGGGAGTGGAAAGAAGTTAAGACTTATTTGATCCCACCCCTAAATTCATTCACCCATTCCAATCAGTTCCATGAAAAATAAATAAATAAAACAAATAACAAATAAATAAGCAGATAAATAAATATATTAAAACATAAAGGAAATTTTAAGTATTTGTGTTTTGTTTTTCATTAGATTTTTTTAATGCCAATAAAATTGTTTAATTGTAAACATTTCATTGTAATATTTTCTTTTGTTTTTCAATACCAAACTACACTGAGGATCTACTCTAACGCTGTAGGAGTGAATTACCTCCAGAAGGTGGCAGTAAAGTAACGCTGAGGAAGCTGCCGTTTGACCTCGAAGAAGAAGACAAACAAAAGCCCACGAAGAAGAAGCAGCGAGAGGGTGGAGGAGCGTTTCGACATGGCAGACAGGTGGGTTCGCTGTATTAATCCAACATTTTACGACACATATTTAACACCCTGTGCGTTAGTATTCTTGTATTCCACTTTCTAAATAACACCCGGTGTGGCGTCAGAGCCGAACAGCCGCCTGCTGCACTTTTAATCCCACCGCAGCTTCTCTGGACAACCATGCTGGAACGTGCTGCTAGCTAGCCGCTAGCTCGACAGGGTTAGCTAGCAAGTAGTAAGGAGTGGTTAACAGACGGAGCTAAGCACAGTGCGGTGCGACGATTACTGCACTTCACACGTCTGTAATTCAATCCCTGCAGTTATTAGGACTTGCCTAACAAGTGAAACACCCAAATAAGACGTAGTAGTTCTTAAATGCCCAGTCACGTTGGCTGATAATTAGCCTGCTAGCTTCCATTCTGGAGGTCCCACTAGCAGCCGTCAAGCAGAAAGGCTGGTTCTGTGTCTGCTGGAGTCTGGAGAACCGACTGGACGGAACAGGCCTGTGTGGAAACCAGCCGGTCGTATTTTCTAAACTAAATCTGTACATGCAGGTCGTTTTGTCGTCTCTCTAACGGACACTGAGCACCACCCGTGTTTGATTAGAGGGTTAAAGGAAATGTGGGTGTAGATTAGGGCAGCCACGAACCACCATTCTTCAATCCATTATTGTATCGCCGATTAATCGACTAACAAAATGACTGTTTCACTAACGCCCATTTTACTCTTAGTGTGTCATTGTGTAATGCCGCACAGTAAAAATAGAAAAGGTCAACACCTTAAAGTGCAAAACTGAAGGTTAAAACTGGAACCTCCTAATGATAAAATAAAAAACACCCATGGCTTGTTATTTTGAATGTGTCCTCTATTAAACCATTAATAAAGTGAAAAAGCAGAGACCAGTTAAAGCAGCTTACCCCCTTATAGTATAATTGCTCTCTGTTTGCTTTGAATTTTATAAAATATAGTGGATTATAGTGGACTTTACCTTCTATGTGTGGTGAGTTTGTCAGACGACGTTATAAAATCAGACTTGAGCAACAACTTGGTTAACATGTTGTCATAATTAGTCACCATAAGTCACAGATTCATACTCGTTCTAATGTCCCGCAACCAAAATATGTGCAAATGTGAAATTAAGCCTTCGGTCTTTGGTTTACATTTAACTTGGTGGGACTCTGCAGAGCTGCAGCTGACCGATGACCGAAGCCTGAAACAACTGACGTCACGATGCAACAACTACGCAATGACACTGAAGAACAACATTCGTGATTAAAAAATATTTTAGCAAAATACACAGACTTAAAATAATGATGGTGAAGCATTTAGAGCATTTATGGCAACTAATTATGGCACCCTACACATGTTTTTGACTGGGGGTGGAGAGAAATAAATAGTAATAATAAATAATTCTACAGTCAGAAACAATTAGTTTTTATTAGTATAGTCTGATTGATGCCTCTAAGTATACATTTATAGCTTAATTATTAAGGTAAAATGATCGCTTTACTGATTTATGTCAGGATTAAAGTCCACATTTGAGAGTAAATATAAGTCCTCTTAGTGTAGATACTTGTAGTGCTAAATAAATAATCAATTTAAACTGTAATTTAGGATGCAAGAAGTGTGGCTGTTAGAGAGACCACTGTATTAATTTAGTACTACTGAATTCAAGCAGATTGAAACTTTCAGGGGTTTTTAATGCTGCCCATTGCACTTGGTGGTTCAAGCTGTGGCTCAACTAGTCTCGTGTATCAACACCATAATGCAGCACAGAATGGTCTGTAAGCCGAGGATGCAGCAACAATGATCCTGCAAAAAATAAAATGGTGATGATGGGGAGGAATTGCTTTGGTAGAACGAAGAGCACTGGAATTCACATAGCTGATTCACCACCCCAGAATACAATACCAGGGCTGAATTGCTGCATGATCCTGAGGAAAAGTTGAAATTTCCAGTGTGGTAGGTTGTAGTTCAGAGGTTGCCAGTACCTGAAGTAAAGGGGATTTTTCAAACTGTAACATGTAGATAGTAGATGAGGAGGGAAAGCTTGAGAAAACCTCCACCAGTGGCAGGTCTGTACCCACAGTCCACATCTGGCGAGTCAGACTGTAGTTCGACTGACATGAGACCGGTCTTATTATTTCGTAGTCATGCCTCGTACATCTTGCAGCCTGTTTGACGCTGGGTTTTGTTAGTGGCTTTTTTAAATTCACGCCGTCCTCCTTGTGTGACTCCTTGGTTCAAATCTGTTCCACAGTAAATACTGAAGTCTATCAGTCCTATATGCTAGTACGACTAGATCCTGTTGTGATAATATGTGACCTTTGCTATGTGAAGTAGTACTACAGCTTGTTCTCCCTCTAACTTAAATGGCCTTACGGTTTATGTCATATTTACTACTGATGTCAGTGGAGACTCTTTATTTTAGTGGAGGCGGGGCACCTCCTGTATGCTGCTTTTCTCTTTAATGTTTTTTTGCCATTTATTAAGCGTCTTATTTTCCATAGTAGTCACTGTAACTGCTGTCTGGCAGACTGAACAAGAAAAAAAAGAATGACCCAAATGCCAGTAATGCTTCATAATGTATGAATTAAATCAAAAAGCGCAACATATTTATCATTAACTTCAAGTAACCATTAAATTTCAGCTTTGAATATTGCACAAAGCTGCCTTGTTCTGTCAAAACAGGAGGGCACAACCAGTGTTTAAACTGTTAAACTGTTTTAATGTTCAGCATAAGGGTCTATGGGATGTCAGCGTGAACAGAGACGTCACAGGTTCTAGCTGCAGGAACACCAATTAGAAGGTGCGTTGCAAATGAACGCATCACACGGCGTCTGCAGCTTTAAGTTTTAATGCCGCTCGCGTGCTAAAGCTGACCGACAACATGTGTGGTGTAAAAATGTTCTGTTTAGAACTTGGGCTTTGATATTTTTGTGTGAGAACATCTGTGAGTACGTCAATGTAAATAAACTTTGACGGTTGATCCGGAAGTTCGTTATGAATACTCGCTTTCCTGAACAAAATTCATCAAATATTTACACCAGCTGTCTGCACCTGAACTTAATCTGTTGCACATTTTAGTTTAGTTCAGTAGGAATCCGCTGGATAATGGCCCTTTTCCTCATGATCAGTATTATTGTTTTTATTGACTGATTATTGCGTCACAAAATTTAACTGTGGCTCTGATGCAGTGGTCTCAAGCAATAACGCTGTCTGATTGGCTACACATTGTGACGAACAGCCAACCACTGGACTCTATTGATTGTTGTTAATATGTGAGCGGATTGTTGGTGTTTTTGTAGCCAAGAGAGTATTGGAGGTTTAGCTAGCAGCATGCCATCATGACGATGCAGTTCATGGGTTCTGGCCAGTGCACATGTGACCCGCATACAAGCCCAAATTTACTGCGACTGTCTTCCTGTAGCAGTGTGGCTGATGTAGCTGAGCTAAACTGGCGGTGAATATTACACAGCTGTGGTTAAAAATGAGATTTTCAGCACAGAAATGATTTTTTTCATGGAAATATGTGTACCGTTTGTCATTTGTTTCAACAATAATTGATTATTGATGATAATGTGTGTGTGTGTGTGTGTGTGTGTGTGTGTGTGTGTGTGTGTGTGGGGGGGGGGGGGGGGGGGGGGTCGGTTAAGAAAATAGTTCACATTTTGTATCCCTCGTAGCTCCATAAAGTGGTTTACTTTCACTTGACTGTGCTGTAGAGGGATGGTTTGTTCTCTCTCGTGAACTGCGACATACCACAAGTCACCATCTGTGTCCTTCCTCCAATAAAACTGTGTGTTTCGGGGTCAGCTCTTGTTGGCTCAGATTCCAGTTGGGACAAGTCCTAACAACGGTTCTCTTGGAAGAAGACTGAGACCAGAGCTGGATATCGTCCAAGTGTTTTCATACCAGTGCCAGTTTAATATTCAGATGGAGGTACTGATACTAAAACAATACTTTCTTTCAAGCTGCACTTGGCTTCACAGTTTGGTGTACCCCACAACTGATAATGTAGTCATTTTAGGGCCCATCAGTAGTGGACACTCAGTTCAGTGTCTGCTCGGGTGGACACTCAACAGCTACGGTGCCCTGTTTGGCTCATTTCAGCCTCAGGTGTTGTGTTATCAGTGTGGACTTTAATTCCTCACCATCCATCTGTCTTTTTCCACAGGTTTCAGCCACGTCAGAGGAGGTTTGGGTTGAGTGTCCTCCATTTTGGAGCATCATCCTCATGGTCTTCAGCCACCAGCCTGGTCTGCACTGTGGGATGAGGTAGTAGGTTGTATAGTTTTAGGGTCACACCCGCACTGGGAGATAACTATTCAACCTACTGTCTTTCTCAAGGTGCCACACATACATCTGTGTATTCTGGAGACCGTCCTCTCCTTCTGCATCAGTGTTTTAATGAATCCAGATGTTGCTTCCATCAGCCGTTTATGCTCCAGCTGCTCACACAGTGTGAGGTAGTAGATTGTATAGTTTTAGGGTAGTTATTTTGCCCTGTTTAGGAGATAACTATACAATCTATTGCCTTCCCTGAGGAGTGGAATCTCTTCATCTTCTCTTTCTGTAAAAACAATTGATGCGTTTTAAATTTCAGTTTTCTAAACAGCTGTAAGGGCTGAACTTTGACTATATTTCCACACTTATAAAAGGATGTGTACTGAACTCAGATGTTGTTTGGTATAAAGTCTGATATGTCACGTTATTGCAGTGTGCAGTGAATATTATAATATAGTTTATCCTGATATTTTGTCACTGTTGTATTCCTCGAGCTTTGTAATACAATCTGATAGAAACAGTTTATGTAAAAAGCTAAGGTTTAAATCAAGTATAGTCACCGTGCATTCAGAATGGCCCTTATTAATAGTAGTTATAATGTTGGATTATTTCTGATGCAACCATGTGTAAGCAGCATTTTATTGTAACTAAGGTGGACCTAAGTGTCATTTTGCCAAGTTTAGCTTCTTGTGTAGACGTATAGACCAAGGAAACTTGCTTCTAAATTCCCAGAGTACATTTTTTTTTTTCCATATTGTTCAAGGTTTCTTTTTGTAATTGTGCCTTTTGATGGCAACTTGGAAGCAACAGCTACATACTGCACTGGTTCATTCATATTAGATGATGGTAGTTCTATAGTTTTGCCAGCAGATGGTGTTCAAGTCCTTCTACAACCCAATCCATCCTCCCAACACACAGCACCACCCAGAATCCTCAACTGCACATAAAATCAGAGAAAATCAGATCGTTGAGGAGTCTGAGCCAGACTGACACTTGACGTTAATAAATAAAGCTTTCATAATATAATATCAGTTGATAAAGTTCTGTTTTTAAATACTGCTTCAGTTTCTCAGTCATGAAGTTTGTATTCTCTGTTCTAATAAGCCTTCACCTGTTAAAGTATTTACCTTGGTAATTTCTGTTCACCAGCTTGCTGAAAGATTTATATTAAGTTGAGCCACAAATTGTAAAAGGCATCCGTAATTACAAATGCTTATATTGCCTGTAGGCTCAAAAGTGCATTCAGTCAGTGTTTTATATTTTGGCTTCAGTGTGCAGAATGTCTGTACAGATAAACACTCAATGCCATTTGAAGGAAACACATTTTTATGGAGAAATCAATTCATCATTTATAGTGGATCAAAAATACAAACATCAAAAACTGAAATGATTGTGTCACATTTAGTGTTGTGCGTCTCTACTTTTCGAGTTTCACTCTATTGATGCATTACTATACAACTGTGATGTTACTGTTGCAGCTAGATGAGCTAAAGCTAAATATAGTTGTTTTTTGTGTCTGATTTTGATGATTTTTGTGTTTGAAATCCATTTTTTGTTTCATGCAGGAATCATGTGATGAGCTGAAAACTTGAGTAAATGTACGACTACATTTTCACCACTGTTCTGTCAGTTTGTCAATTAGAATGAAGATGATTCAAACATATGCAAGAGTTACTGAAATGACTTTTACCTGAGATGTAGGTAGTGTTTGAATTCTCTGTAAAGATTACTAGCATGAAGAAAAGAGTAAAGCTGCACAAAACTAGAGACACCTATAACAGCTTAAAAAAAGGGGGGAAGGAACACAAGAATCCTGCTCATGTGTGTAAAATGACTTCAAAGAGTTGTAAAACTATTACAAAGAGACACGAAAGGCCGAAAGAGATATAAACAGATGCAAAATGAGTAGAGACACAAAATGAGACAAAAATTATGCCAAGCTACCACAATGAGACAAAACAACTTAAAAAGATAGACAAACACAGCTACAAACTGATGCAAAATGATTATCAACGTAATAGACAACAGCTAAACGACAAAATGGCTACAGACGGATACAAGCAACTGCAAACAGGCAAAACAAACAAAAGACAAATGCAAAGAGTCAAACGACTACCAAAAATAGATCCCAGTGTCCCAAAATGACTAAAGAAAAGATGTGAACTATTAGAAGGGAGACTAAATTTCCACTGAGACAACAGCAGATGCATGCAACACAACAACCAACTGCAAGACTGAAAAGTGGCACAAAATGAGCCTAAAACCCCACAAAGACAAAAAGGTGCATAACATGGACTGTCACTATAAAGACTACGAAGAGATACAAGTGCAAACAGATGCAAAATTAATAAAGACACAACAAATATGACATACAACTTAAATGACGCAGAACTACCACAATGAGACAAACAACCACAACAGACACAAACTGATGCAAAATGACGGTCAGCAAACAACTGTAAACAGATGCAAAACTAAAACATAAGGCAAATACAAAGAGATACTAGCATGTAAAAACACGCAAAAAGACCACATAGAGATAAAAACAACCCCAAACAGATGAACTACCAACAAAAAACTACAGAAGTGTCACAAAATGCCTACAAAGAGACAACTATAGATACATGTAACACAACTAACCCTAAAGACTAAAAAGTGGCACAAAATGAGCCAAAAGACACACAAAAAGATGCAAAACATCGACAAACTATGAAGACTACAAAAAGGTACAAGTGCAAACAGATGCAAAATGAACAGACACAAAAGAAATACAAGACACAACTAAACCAATAAAAGAAGTACCACAATGAGACTCAAAACATCCGCAACATAAACTGATTATCAACAAACAACTGTAAACGGATGCAAAATGGAAACAAACACAAGGCAAATACAAAGAGACTCCCATGTATAAAGGCTCGCAAAAAGACCACAAAGAGGTACAAACAACCCCAAACAGATGCACCATCAATAAAAAGACTACAAAGTGTCACAAAATGCTGATGATGCACACAAAAAGATTAAAAGGAGACAAAAAAAAATCACCACTGAGGCAAACAACCACATGCATGCAACACAACAACCACCTCCATAGACAAAAAGTGGCACAAAATTCACCAAAGAGATGCCAAAAACCACAATGACACATGCAAACTGCTGAAAAATAACTCGACAAAAAGAGCTGCTTTGCAACACAAAATGGCTGCAAAAAGACCACAGAGACTTAAACAACTGCAAACAAATGGAAGACTACAGAGACACAAACGCAAAAATGAATAAAGACACAAAGCAAATACAAAATGATGCAAAACTATCACAATGACACGCAGAACGACTAAAAAGTGGCACAAGATGACGCCAAAGAAACGACAAACACCACAAAGATACACACAATTCAAGACCTTTATTTTGTTTCACGCTCATACAGTCTGAGAGGTGAAATGCAAAGTTCCTGAAGGCTGTGCAACAACAATAAGACATAATTAAACAATAGTCTGTAAAAACAACAGAAAAGTGGGGAAAAAAATCTCATAAATAATATGGAGGTAGTAATTGTGCTGCTGAAGTGCAGTGTGCGTTCATCTGTGTGTGTGTTATGTTATGTATACAGACACATACATGTTATTTACATATTTATATGACAAAAATAATAATCATTTATCTCCACGTCGGGGACTCGAACCCGCGACAGTCAGAGATTCTGTTCACTGTGCGGGAAAAAGATGCAAAACAGCCAAAGAGCGTCTCTGAATGATCACGAGGGTTAAAACGCACCAAGGTAACAGGGAACCAATGGGAGGAGCTTCCATTGATGGACATGAAATTTAAAAAAAAAATAATAATAAAAGGTGTCGCTTGTCTGGCCTCAGTGCAGCACTACAGGCGGAAACGTTTTCAGGATTTGCGTCTTTTTCCTCCACAGTGTGTCACATGCAGACACACACATGATCCGAGCGTGTACCTGCAGGCTGTGAGGAGTGTGTGTGTGTGCGTGTGTGTGCGTTCAGATCCTCCACTGAACACGCCCTGATAGGAAAAGGTAGAATCACACACACACAGACACACACACCACACCGAGCCCCTGATCAGTGAGGAGCGGAGCCGCTTCACCTGAACGCAGCAGCCCCGATGCTCCCACGCAGGCTCCCGCCAGCACCGCCAATGAAACCAGTCCACTTCCACGCACTCTGGAGTTTAACGTCGCGTGCAGCTCGGAGCACCTGGACGCTGCAGCAGGAGTAAAGCTGGTTGTGTCGGAGGAGCGTTCAAATCCACCCGGCTGAGGCTGAGCACCATGAGCAGGAAGACACGGCGCTGGATTTTCCATTTTTTCCTCTGCCTTGGAATAGTGTATCTGAAAATCGGGTGAGTTATGAGGAAATGTGTGGTTTGTGGACACAAATACGAAAGAAAAAAGAGAAAAACCTGCAAAGTACCGGTGCTGAAATTTAGTAAGTCTTCTTCAGACAGTGCAGGAGACGAAAAAGTGTGATCTGGTTATCATTTGAGTTTATTCTAAGGAAAAATCTTGTTCTTGAAATTCAGTGGGCTTCCTCACCAACTGAAGAGCTTCTTTATTAATAGGATGCTTCTTCAAGTACTTGATATGGCTCTTTAAAGTGTACATGCTCTTCCCTTTTATTGGAGTTATTTAGTTTTGGTGGCAGGTAAAACTTAAAGAGCAAGTTGTTTTCTATATTTTTGTTTATTCATTAGATATTTTGATTTGATTCATTGACCATTTTGTCGACAAAACATCAGAAAACACTTAAAGATGCCCATCACAGTTTCCCTAATTCACAAAAGTGGCATCTTCTTGTTCTGTCAGACAGTACAGAACCTAAAATATTAAACGTACTGTCATGGAAGAGACCCAGAAATGCTGCAACTTCTTACATTTGGCAGTTTTTGCTTAAAAACTTATGTTCAGGTCCTGTTGACAAAATACAAGCAAGTGGGTCTCCAAAGAAAATGGTTCCTGTTGCTGATGTCCGTGAGTATCTAAAGCTAATTAGAGCTCATTTTATACCTGACTTTGCCTTTTTTTGTGTATAAAGTCCGTCTGATGGGATGAAAAGTTGAATACATTGGTGTTCTGTCAGTTTGTTAATTGAGAACTGAAATCATAGTTTCCCAAATCCCCCAAAATGGCATCTTGTTGTTCTGTCAGACAGTTAAGAACCTAAAATATTAAATGTATTATCATGTAAGAGACCTAGAAATGCTGCAGTTTTTTACTTTTTTTTTTTTTTTTTTTTTTAAAACCTAAAAATTGCCACTCAGGTCCTGTTGTCAAAATCCAACCAAGTGGGTCTCCAAAGAAAATGGTCTGGAAAATTGTTCACTTAAAATGTTATTTTTTGCTGAGTTCTTTGGGGTATTGAGGATCAAAAGCTCATTAGAGATATTTTTTTAGACATGATTTTGGAGATTTTGTGTATAAAAACCATCAGATGAGTTGAAAACTTGAGTAAATGTATGACTTTACATTTCATCACTCTTGTTCTGTCAGTTTGTTAATTGAGAACTGAAATCACAATTACCCAAATATCCCAAAATGGCATCTCATTGTTCTGTCAGGTAGTTGAGAACCTAAAATATTAAATGTTTTATCATGGAAGAGACCCAGAAATGCTGCAGTGTCTTACAGTTGACTTTTTTGCTTTAAAATTTCTGTTATCAAAACCGAACCAGGTGGGTTAACAAAGATCTGTCTGGAAAATGCTTCCTTTAAGAGCTTATTTTTGCTAAAGGATTGCTGAGTATTGACTGATTGATCGCATTCCTATGTAACTGTGATATTACTGGTGAAGCTGGATAAGGTAAAGCCAATTATAGTTGTTTTTTGTATCTGGTTTTGCCAACCCAGTTTGTGTTCGTGATCCCATAGTAGAATCATCTCATCAGTTCAAAACTACCTGAGTAAATGGACGACTTTACATTTCCACCAATGGTGTTCTGTCAGTTTGTTAACTGAGAATTGAAATCACAGTTTCCCAGATCTCCAAAATGTCATCTTCTTGTTCTGTAAGACAGTTAAGAACTTGAAATATTAAACATATTATCATGGACAGGACCATGAAATGATGCAACTTCTGACACTTGACTTTTTTTGCTTAAAAAATACCAATCAAGTCATGTTTATCTTTTGCTAAAGTTCTTTGGGGTACCATTTGTAGTAGCTAAAGGAACCATTTTTTCATGCTTCAAGACCCTCTTGCTAAATGGTTCTTTGTGGAACTTAAAATGGTTCTTCTGTGGCATCACTGTGAAGAACCATTTATAATTTTCTTGCACGTCTATACAGAAGCCCATTCAAACACATGTAGTGGGACAATACAGAACCTCACATCTTTCCATGGGCACCTCGGAGACTTTTGATGGGGTGCAGTACACGTAACTCTGGGGGGCACCGCTAGCTTTTCGGGACATCGCTATCTAAATCTCTAAGAACCTCAAATATATTAAATGTACTATCGTGGAAGGGAACCAGAAATGCTATAGCTTCTTATATGTGACTATATATGCTTAGAAAGTACCTATCAAGGCTTATTATTGTTGCTAAAGTTCTTTTATACTATTTATAGTCCCTAAAGAAACCATTTGTCATGCTTCTTTACGGGACCATTTGGAGAAAAGGTTCATAAATGCTAAAAGGTTCTTTGTGGAACTAAAAATGGTTCTTCTTTGGCGTCACTTTTTGGTGTTTCTGAGTGCATGTATGGGTCTTTACAGAAGGCCATCAGAACACCTGCAGTAGTTTAGACGTGCCAAAAGCTAGAACAGTCTCCTCAGATGAAGCATCGATACAGAAACACAGTAAATGCCATGTTTTAACATTTCCCCTCCGCTGCAGGGGTCTGTCGACGGTGGTCGCGCTGGGAGCGAGCATCATCTGCAATAAAATCCCCGGCTTGGCCCCCCGTCAGAGGACGATCTGCCAGAGCCGACCCGACGCCATCATCGTTATCGGGGAGGGAGTTCAGATGGGGATCAATGAGTGTCAGTTCCAGTTCAGACACGGACGCTGGAACTGTTCGGCCCTTGGAGAGAGAACCGTGTTCGGGAAAGAGCTCAAAGTGGGTACGTAGCTGGACAAGCACCAGGGAAGCACATTTACTGGTTCACATTAAATTCCTGTCACATCCACATATTATTCTGTGTTTCTTCAGCATCGGACTTTTCATGGCTCGGTAAACAAACAGATAGCAAATGGACAATTAAATAATGGCAAACTCTGTCAAGGGTAAAATGCACATTTACACCCAATATTCTCCCACACGATATGGGTGCAGCTAAGTTGAAAGTCCGACCAGTTAACTAGGTAGGGTTTAAATAAGCTGCTAAAGACATTTTTTGGACCAGATTTGGTTATTTTGACAGATTTTGAGTCTTTTTGAACATAGACAATGTTTTATTGTTTTGGACAAATTTGATGTCATAATGGACAAATATTGGACCAGCTTTTGTTACTTTGGACCAATTTTGTGTCATTTCTGACACCAGTTTCAGAAAGTCGAATATGTTGGTGATCAGGTCAGACAGATCTCTGATGCAGTTTGATTAATGTCTTTTCCTGGAGGAGAATTTCTGTTTTTCCTTTCGGTTAGACTGAAAACTAAAATGATTCATGTAAAAATCTGTCTTATTTTCTGTAAATTCTGCTGTGAGGAAGCTACTGTGAGGTTTAAGTGGTTTTATTTCACTTTAATCTGACACTGGAGGCAGACTAACACACCTAGTTATTACTATACTACTATAATTCTATCATAATGTCACTATTATACTATGAAAGCTACTGTAAGCCATTAAAAACTTGGTTGAAACCTGCCAACACGTCTTGATCTCCTTAGTTCCAGAGCTCATGGGATTTTTTTAAATTAATAAAATAGTTCTCACTGTTATTACATGCACATGTTTTTCTATTTATTGACCCGTGCATTAAGTTTAGCGTGTTTGCAGTGTGGTTTCTAGTAGATGCAGGGAAAATTGCTATAAATTGTCCAAAAACAGTCCGAGGAGACATTCCTCCGAGGTACTCGACCTCTGACACCGGGACAGATGTCTGCGAGTCTGAAGCTCCGGCTCGGTTGCATCTGCTTTCGGTGGGAAAATAAGCCTCTGATTTGATCCTGTATGTGGAATAAGGCTGCAGGCCATGCTCGCTCCAGAGACAGCGCTACGGAAAAATAATTTTTTACCAGGCCGATTTTCCACTGTCTTGTCCTTTAAGTTCACCCTGTCATCTCTGAGACACAGATGCAAAGCCTGGGTGTCATTTTTCACTCTGGGTGTCATTAAGGATTACAGCTCACGTCTTGTTTGAGCCTCTGTTGCTGCAACATACATGATAGCTTCATGCTGTTAGAGCTTTTTTAGCAGCAACAAATACAGTTTGAACAACTCCACCGACACGTTTAGTCGGATTTAATCGGATGCACACAGTTAACAGCTGCAGCGTACCTACATGCTCTTTTTACCCACTTTCAGCTCAACCGCCTTCATGTATGTTCATAAACTGCCGCCTCCCCACACCACCTCCCCAAAAGCTTCAAGTTCAGACAGGTACTTTCTTCTAGGTTTACAAATTTACCTCCAGGTTCTGCAGCTTTGGCAAGAGACGCTTTATGTAGAATGATTTTTAGTCCGGCGCTTCGGGGCAGAGCTGCACTTTTCATGCGTATCGTCAGATTTAGGCAGCAAGAGAAGACGACTGCAAACATTTCAGCATCGCAGAATTTTAGTTTTAGAGGAGACTCGGTGCTCAGTTCCGGGTCGAGTGCTGCTGCTCGGGTCCAGCTGCCCTGCATGGACTCTGTGTGAATTCATTGTTTTATCTCAGTAGACTGGAACACTGATAACTGACAGAATACATAAATTTGGGATCGTTGTTGGCAGTGATGCAGTAGTGTACAGTACTTTGGCATCAGGATCAAGTATCCTCCCCACCCACTAAGTTGGCTGCTTTGAGTGAATCAGTGTGAGTGCTCGCTTCTTGTTTTCTTGCAAATTATGTGATTGAAAATATCTTTAGATTGCAAATGTAAAGCCACGATGCTGCTATCGCTTTGATTTAGTCAAGTGAGTGCTGCAGCAGAACACATAATGGTGTCCAAAAGCTCAACCGCTGCACAGAAACGTGACCTTCAATGTCTGAATAGTCTCTCCAGAGGGTTAATAGTTAAATATGATGACTTAATTGGTGGTTTCTGTTTGCTGTCCATGTGGGCTCCAACTGGAATTATCTCCCGTTTTAATTAAAAAATTTCAGCTGAGTTGAAGGGCTCAGATTTATGGAGTGGAAATCCATCCATGGAGGGAGGCTGTGCATGCCTCTCACATTCACCTCTGCAGGGTGGATCCCTGTGTGACGGCAGCTGGGACAAGAGCCAGAACTGATGCCTAAACATTTAATCTTATATCTCCCACAGAATGAGTTCAGAAAAACACATGTACCCTCCGTGTTTGTTCAGCAGATTGACATGTGTTTGCTGAAACAATGAAATGTCGTAAAGACTGCTAACAATTCTCATCAAAACTTATCATAAATACAATAAAACTGGAGAAATACTTTCCTTTTCCTTCATTCAAACTGTTCTATTACAGTCACTGTTTGGAGCTTCCTCCTCAGGTTTATCTGCTTAAACAGAGCTTGATTAATGAATTGGACTTGACTTGGCTCATGTATTTCATGACTTGGTTTGAGGCAGCTATGCCAGGTATGTAAGGAGGCTTGACAGTGCCTGAAATACTGAATCCTGTTGTCCGCGATTGTGGTTAAAAAATGTCTTTTCTCTTTATCGCAGGCAGCAAGGAGGCTGCATTCACCTACGCTATCATAGCCGCCGGGGTCGCCCATGCAGTGACCGCGGCCTGCACCCAGGGGAGCCTGAGCGGATGCGGCTGCGACAAGGACAAGCAGGGCTTCTACAACCAGGAGGAGGGCTGGAAATGGGGCGGCTGCTCCGCGGACGTCCACTACGGTCTGGGTTTCTCTAAGGTGTTTGTGGACGCGCGGGAGATCAAGCAGAACGCCAGGACTCTCATGAATTTACACAACAATGAAGTAGGACGCAAGGTATGTTTGTGTAGGACCTCATAATCACCAGACAGCAATTTACAGGAGATTCTGAGGGATGTTAAGCACTGATGTAATGCAGAAAGCACTGTGCACAAAGTAACAAAGAAGCACAGTGAGCAGGACTGGAACAGATCTGGTAATAAGCATGTATACTGTAATGATAATCTGCAAGACAACACAGACAAGGCAGGAAATAGCGGTTTCTGTTGACGAGAGGCTGCTGTATTTGTTGATTCACTCAGGTGCACCATTTGGATACCGTTTCCAAGTTTAAAATCCATACACATTGCATGGAAGTGATGGGATCAGTTTTAAGTAAAGTAAGAGGAGGACCAGGGACAGCTGTAGCATTAAGCACGGAGTTGGAAGCCTCCCACAACTGTCGTTATGAATTTTATAATGATTTTATAATAGCATGACTGATATAAGATCCAACACTCTGGATCACTGCCTGTTTAGTTGCCACATGTAGATTCACAGCTACAGACGATTCAGAATCTCTGGTGCAGTGCTAATAACTGAGCTACCAAGGCTATTCAGAGACGCACAAAGCTTTTTGTTTTGGTCTTTCATCCAGACTAGAGCTTTTCCAAACTGGTACTTTGGTGTTTAAATCTGAAAATGTTTAGTTGTTGTTGTAGTGTGCACAGGAAGAACTGAGATTTGTAGAAACACTGTCATATTGCTAAGAACAGATGATAGTAGTGGCACTGCATTTCATTATTGTCTCACTAGGAAGAAGAACAAACAACAATAGCAATACCTTGCTGACTTTATTCTATGGATGTACAATGGAGAAGCCTGTAGAGTTTATATTGTGGTGATGTCATAAAAGTGCAACTTTTGTAGGCTTTGGGGAGATATTACAAAAATAACATTTCCAAGGATTAAAAATTCCTGTTGGAAACCAACCTTGTTTGCAGTTGGAGGTGTCCTGTCAATAGTTTTACAGACGTGTCTTTTATAATGGTGGTGTATGGGTGAAAAAATGCTTTTTGATGACAAGTGACCGGTGGCAGTGAGGCTTGTTGTGGCAATACATCCAGTTTCTTTTAAATAATTCTTGCTATATAGTCATTGATGACTTCTGAAGAGTTGGTTCTTCTGTGACAAAGTTCAGACTCAAAACTTTTCATCATTGAAATGTGCTGCATTAAGCAATGTATTGAAAATGGCAGGAAAACACAGCAGAAACAGTTGTTTTGTTTGTTTGTTTTTTTTACTGTTTTTTTTCTATGGCTAGCTTGCTTGTGCATTGTCCTTAGACAGAGAACGATCTGCTCTGGAGTTTTAATGTGGACTGAGATATTTGCAGAAATGTCTGTGAAATAGGATTTGCTTCTATACAAACTACCATTGGGGAATTGCGTACAAAGACAAGAAGTCCCTTATACTAGATAACATGATTGTGACACTCTGACAGCAAGAACAGCTGCTTTGTTTAGTAAAAAAGATGTAACTGTGTATGCCACATTTTAACAGGAACAGAGCTGAGAATATGGAAAACAGAACAAACATCATGATAAACAGGTGCTGAACATAACGAATGTCGACGTTACTCTTCCCGTGCATCTGCAATCCAGGTTATTCGTCATCACTGTGTGCCACAATCACAGAAAAATGAAACAGAGCAGTGAAAAACAAAGCAAGCTATTAGATATGTGATTAACAAGAAAGCAATATCTAAAATATTCATTTATTTTTTATAAGGTTCCTAGTGCAGTTTCCCAAAAATTACAAAATACTTTATTCTCGCTGTTTTTTCTCTAACCTAAGCCCTTTTGAAATCAGATATAGCAATGAAGTGCAACATATCATCACTTCTGAGAAGCTTTAAACACTAAATATTAGGAAGTTGTTTTTTAAAAGAAAGGACTTAAACAATTATTTGATTTTCTGCCACTATGAAAACTATATTTTTACCTTTGTTATTATTCCAATAAATCAGATCATTTATCTTTCAGTGCAAAAGATTTGCATTTGATCAAGTAAATAGATGCACATTAACACAATGCAGTTCTAACTACAGGTTATGCTGTGGTATTTTCTTATTAGTTCTTGCATTATTATGAAAAATAATAATCAGGAGCCACTGGCTGTGGTCAGTGTAAGATCCTAAACTCACTTAGAGAACACCGAGTGTAGAAGCGATGTGTGTCTGACTAGATGAACAATGAGGTGAGCCACAGACCAGGATCATCTGGGAGAACATTATCTAGACTCTGATGTTGTTTTCCTGGAGACAGAAGCAGGGAGCCAAATGACAGATCAATAGAAATTGCCGGGATATCCTCAAAACGGCCTTCCAGGAGAGCATCAACTGAAAAAGTCACTGGACATGAAAGCATGGCCTAGGCTTTATGTTTCAGCTCAATGTGGGGGTGAAGGATGTATTGTGTCCCCAGCTTCAGGTCTCTGCACTCAGTTCTAACCCCCCATGCAATGATGCCGCCACCACCGTGCTTCACTGTTGGGATTTTAAATGTCATTTAGCAGACTCAAGTGAACTGGCATGCCTTTTAGTCCCGCAGCATCCTTCTAGCCACTCTACCATAAAGGCCTGATCTAGTGCTGCTGAGTTGGTCATCTTTCTGGTAGGTCCCTGTCATCAAGAGGTTTTATTCCCCCGACTTATACCTCACTACAGGTTAATTGTAGAGGTCTACAGAGTTCTTTAACTTCACGACTTGGTTTTCATTCTTATCTACAGTATGAATTGTGGGATGTGTCTCTCTAAACAGAACAATCCACACATTATCAAGCGTTAGACACATATGATGAATATTTAAAGTAACATAATAAACCTGAACTTAATTTAGAGCCACAGCAAATAGTCTGGATATTTTGAAAATGGAGCCTTTTAGTTCGGGATTTTGAATGAAATATATAAAAACATGTTTTTACTTTATCATTAAGGAGTCCTTGAATGATAGGGGAGAAAGTGTCAGTTTTATCCATTTAAATTGAAATTTTCAACTGAATAGACTAGTAAGACAGCAAACTAGTTAAAGCTCTTTTTTTGAACAGTGCCCTTCTGGAACACAACACAAAATACTAAAGTCCGATTAGAGTTTAAATATTTCATTTTCCCCCCGTGTTCAAGCAACTGTTTGAGTTTTTAATTGTCAGCCTTATCATACAGTGTTTGTATGCACCTGCTACTTTAAGCTGGTAAACATTCCACAGTGAATCAGTGAATTAGCTTGTGCATCAACAATAAGTGGCAAATATATCCTGGCTACAGCTGTTAAATGTAAGAATGTGTTGCTTATCCTTTTTTGTAAATGTAATATTATTTTACTATCGGTGCATTTCTATGGTTGGAAGCGTTGTTACAGATGAATCGTTGCTGAACTTTCTAGAAACATGAGAGAATGAATCCTTACTGAATGTGGTGACCCTCTGACTTTAGAAATTTGCAACTACTACACCATGAAATTAAGTCCAGATATCCATGTCCTAGTCACGATGAACTGTAAAAACTTTTTTATCTGTTCAAAATGAAGACGTGTCCATCATCTGTAAGTAAACATGGTAAACAATACGTCTGCTAAATATCATTATGAGTGTGTGAGTCGTGTTTAAGTACAGCCTCACCAAGCTACGAACATCTTTGTAAACTCTTTTGGTTTGTCTGGTCTTGAAAAAAGAAAAATCACAATTTTCTTGCATTGTATCAAATAAGCAAATAATTATAGCAAAACTCAACATATTAGCAGATAATAATAACAAAGTTAATGGCAGCCCTTCCACAGACAGAGACGTCTGCAATTATAGGAAATTGATGCAACAACCAACTAGTCATTCCTATTTAATTACCTGTATATCAGAGCATGGTTTCAGTATGGTGATGATGAAAACCAGAATTTCCTTGTAGTAAAGATGGAAGTATACATTCCTGCAATGCCTTTCCTTAGAAGTTATAGTTGATTTCTGTCTGACAGACTCAAAAATAGCTTCTGTTGCTTCTCTATTGCCACATTTCTTCTTGTGCGCCGCTTTCTGTCAGAGGAATATCCCTAAAATGTTGTTTTCAGAAGGCTGTGCCTGTAAAACCGTGAAGCCTCTCTGGACGACGCTTCATATTTGAGGTCTGGCATCAGCCAGAATGTGATACAGTGTGTGAATCTCTTAATATACACTTACTAAACTGATACCTCTGTAATTATTGTTGCAAAGCTTTCATGTTTAATTGGAGATGATGTCAGTCTGTGTGTTTCGAGTGCCAGCCTTCAAATTTCTTGAGAAGAATAAACAACAGTGTAAAAGGTGCCACGGGAGGCTTACAGGGGTTCTGCTAGACAAACAATGGTAGCTTCAGTGGGATTTCACTTCAGTGAACTCCATGAATTAAATGTTTGTCGGGTCTCGGGGGCATGACCACACTAAGCTGTATGCATCCAAGGCTTTTGACAATTACCCTACGAGACTCCAGAAAGTCTGAGGCCACATCGGAGTGGAATAATTAAAAAGCAGGGTGAGGCTTCTCTAATGCCAGCAAGGGTTCCCACTCAGGGAGGAGGAAGGAGGGTAAGCTGATGTCATTCAGCCTGAGGCGCTCAGAGAATGCCCCGGCTGCGTTGCCAAACACAGCCGAAAGGTCCCACTCTTAAACCGTGAAAAGGCCTTTCACCGCTGCCTGTCTGCTCGCTATAAATGTCCCCATGTGGTGACAAACCAAACCGACTCTTCAGTCACCACAGGAACTCGTAAACTAATCCAACCTCTGTCTCCGTTCATCACAGTTTCGGGGACACACTGAAGGTTTTTCCACTGTTGTCATCCATAGTGAAGTTGGTCAGAATAATGGAGTTCTTTGAAACAGTAGACGAAATATGCATGTATCTTTTTGTAACCACTGATGAGTCAATTATGATTAGAATTTCGGCAGTGGGATCAGACGTCTTTTCCAATTTGTGTTAGTTGGTGCTGAAACCTCATCCGTTATACAATGTGTGATATGTAAAGACTTTAATCATCAATCTATAGATCCAGTTGCTGCCATTTGGTCTTATGTAGATTTTTTTGAATACATGTTTGGTGTTTGTCACTGACATTGACAACCAATGATATTACTTAACTGAAGTTACCATCGTTTTACAAAGTTCTTGTACCTCCATTTCACTTTGTAGCTCTGCAGTCCTTCATGCGTCTTGTACCATCATATCAGCCTAAAAGCCAATTCATCTTTCCTGTATGTAGAAGGGTACGCAAAGGTATGCATGACAAAATTTTAGTCATTCACCAAAGTCTGCCAGAGTCTGACTGGACCACTCAATGGATGTCCACATACAACTCAAAATATGTGACCGCCTAAAACTAACGGTGCTAAAAATAAATGCTTGTTTTGAGGAGACTCTGGACAAGGAGGTTTTCCATCATCCGTGTTTTTATAATTCATTTAAAGAGTTGGAATTGATCTAGTTGCTACAGGACTATAGAAGGGCTTTAACTTGTACATGGTTTCCATCAGTGATGCTCAAATACCGTAGGAAGTCCTAATTTTTCCAGACGTCCTGTGCTATGTCCACCATAATTGCACTGACACAGTGATACGCTCCAATCTGTTAATACTTGCTTTATCCTGTAAAAAGTACATCTTCCTTTGCGCAGAGGATTGTAGGTCAGAATGGCCACAGAAGTATGCTGGCTTGATTACTGCAAAATGATGGAGTTGGACTTTCTGGTATTTTTGACATACTGCACTTGTACTAGGACATAAATCTTTTTCTGGCCTCCTATATATTATGGTGGTAGGGGTACTGGAATTCATCCACGATACAGGTGCACTTCTCCCGGGTTAGATAAGGAATCTTGAAACTTTACTGAACAGTGATCAGTGAATTAAAATTCTTGAGGTTTACAAGCATCACCTGCTGAGTCGCACAATTATCATTTTTAGAAATGTGGAGCATTGCATTTTGACATGTTCGAAGGAAATCGTGTTCATGGACACTACTGTTTTGCATGTTAAGAAAGAGTGTTTTTTGGACTGAAGTCTAATCCCCAAAGATACTAAACACAGAACAATCAGAGGTGTAATAATCAATTAAGCCTTTTTAAGTATTTTTTTGTTTAGTCACATTTATGTTTGTGGATTTTTTGTTGGAAACTAGATTCGTAACTTTCACACTTGGTTGCTCCTAATATTTGTATGACAGTATTTGTATTTGTACTTAGTCATTGGTGTGACATACCTGAAATGAATAAGGTACCTCCTGAAATTTATCTTCCAATTTCAGAGGTTTTAAATATGTCGGCCATTTATAACACTGAATTAGACATCAGATATTTGTTAGTTGGTCCCAATATCAAAGTAATTGGCGATATCAAATTTGTTACAATGCATAATAAATCAAATGAAGGAAAAATTAAGTGTGGTCTGTCTTCAAGCTGCTTAGATACTGTATGTTGTTTTCTCATTTTGTCTTAAAGACTCTGTGATACCATTTGCATTCTTGCAGCTTTCCACATCACGCAACCCAAAAATATCTCCAACCATGACTCTTGGTGTGTTTTTTCCACAAATTGAAGCCGACTGGTTGGTGCACCTGTACTTGCCAGTTCCATTACACATGATGTTGTTATTGTTGTTACTTAGAGTACCATAGAAAACCAAGTGATGTCATATTTTCTGAATCTTGGCATCATCTTGGTCTCATAGTATCGATTATTGTTTCATCCCTATCGGTCTGGATAACAGAGCATGCAAGACGTTAGAGTTTCTGTGCTTTCGTATGCAGGGTTTCTGCAGTGCTTAAAATAAATGTTAGGTTTTCATGGGCTTTTGCACCTCCTCACAGAAGGCAATGTGCAACTACCCTTTTCATGGTCATCAGATCAAAGAATGATGGAAAACCAATAGTTTGTTGGGTCTGATTGATGCTCAGAAGAAAATTAAACAAATTCTTGCAGCACAGTTTGCTAATTTATTGGTGAAGAATGTCTCCTTACAGCCCACAACCACATACAGACGGATTTATAATTAAACTGTTTATGGAAAGAAAGGAAAATCAAAATCCAAAACCTTTAAATATGAAATTTAAGACTTTGTAAATAACCCCAATTTTCTGAGACAATTAAATTCACGTTTTAAAGACTTTTCAAGGGCCTGCAGATACTTCATGTGTCGTTATGTTTGTTCCACAAATGTGTTTTGAAGCTCATCCTGACTTGTAAAAGAATGGCACATACATAGCTACTAGCCATAGGGTGACATACTGTAGCAGCTCTGAGATCCCTGGAATGCTTACGTTCATCTGGAATGCTAGAAAACTTTTGTCTCAACCTGTTGAACTATTCTTGCAATATGTTAGACTGAGTGTTTAGGGGAACTTGTATGTTTCCCACCTACTCAATTTGGAAAGACAGCAACAAACAAACAGCTGAAATGGTGCAAAATGAAAAAGATTTTTGGTTCTAAATAATTATTTTATCTGAATTATTGCGTTGCAACTCTGCACACTTTTCAGTTAGACACCTTGCTTCATCTGAGCTTTTCCTCTGTGCTACAGGTTCTGGAGAAGGGGATGCGTCTGGAGTGCAAGTGTCATGGTGTTTCTGGATCCTGCACCACCAAGACGTGCTGGACGACGCTCCCCAAGTTCCGCCAGCTGGGATACATTCTCAAGGACAAGTACAACCAGGCTGTACACGTGGAACCGGTGCGAGCCAGCCGCAACAAGCGCCCCACCTTCCTGAAGATCAAAAAGCCACACTCCTACCGCAAGCCCATGGACTCGGACCTGGTGTACATCGAGAGGTCGCCCAACTATTGCGAGGCCGACACCCTGACTGGCAGCATGGGAACGCAGGGCCGACTGTGCAACAAAACAGCTCAGCAGCCCAACAGCTGCGACCTGATGTGCTGCGGTCGGGGATATAACACGCACCAGTACTCACGCGTTTGGCAGTGCAATTGCAAGTTCCTGTGGTGCTGCTACGTCAAGTGCAACACCTGCAGCGAGAGGACAGAGGTGTACACGTGTAAATAGAGATATTTATTGGACCCTTATTTAGACGCACAGCAAGACTGGACTGTGTACGAGTGTTAATGTGATTCACGACGTGGCTGTGGAGGGATCGCCTTACTGAGTTGGCATGACAGCAATCACAACTGGTTCATCCAATTTGTGTTTATTATAATGATGCCAATGGACATCTGCCAAGACACTGGACTCAACCTGTAGGCTCGTAAATGTTATTTTTATGTTTTAATGCTGCATGCTTATTTTCTCTGCGGGACATTCTGGTCTACTGGCATGACTCACCTCACACCATAAGAGTTTTTTTTGTTGACTAATAATTTATTGAATGAGAAAACTACTGATCATTTTGAAAAGTCACTGTCAGTTAAATCCGGTAAAGTCATAAGCTGGCAAAGATGCCTGGTTTTCATATCAAGTGCACTTAAAAGCTTAAAGGACTTTTTTTTCCCCCCTTTTTTACAAGACAATTTAAACACTGGAGCTGAAAACTGAAACAGGAGTGAATGGCACATTTAGGACCCTGCAGCTCTTTTGCATTAAGTCCAGCAGAAGAACAGTAAACTACTGATCCTGGGCTTGGTATGATAGTATTGTTTTCTACTTGTTTCTGTCCCACTTCCCCTCCATTTTGCTGCTAGTTGTCTGGAAAGTTCTGGAGTTTGTGAACCGAGCAGCCATATTGACTCTTCAAGCTATCCGCCAGGAGCAAACGCAAGCTTCCAGACAGAAATTGCCCTTAATGTTGGTTGATAGAATATATTTTGTAAGAGATTATTTTTATATAAATATGTTTTTTAATTTATTTTCTATCTCTGTGTAAGATATTTTTCCCTCTAGCATTTCTAGCGGTGCAGTTACTGAGTTTAGCGAAAGGAAACGACCCATTGAAACACTGGTTTTAAAAAAAATGTGTCCTTTTTTTCCGCAGCAAAATATCATAATGTTACACTGAAATGTGCGGTATTGTTCAGGAAAACTCTTTTAGAGAGCCGAAGTCCTAATGTCACCTCAAGGCTAGCTGCTGTTCCATTAGCTTCTATAAGTCCATGCTACCTCTGGTAGAAAGGTTTTTCTGTCTTTTAAAAAAAATAAAACATGTTTTTGGAGTTTAATATTCATATTCTGGTATAAGTTCATGCATTAATTATGAGAATTTCAACTCATGTTAGCTAGCTAAGCAAATTGCACAACAATCATACATGCTAAAATTAGCTTCTATGATTTTTAAAGCATGATACACTTGTGGCAGAAATTAGAGTAACACCATACCTGTCAAGAATCCCATTTTTCATGAGATTCTTTCTTATTTCACCCTCTCCAGCTGTTCTGCCTTTTAAATATTCTCCCATTATTGTCACATACTTTAACCTTTCCTAAAAATATTTGGGGGTGAAGCCCATTGATGGTTGGTATAACCACCTGCTCATGTGTTGCATTTTACTACATAAGCTGTATAGGAATCATAGACTGTATTTAAAAGATGATGTAGCCTCTGGGTTAAATAAATGAAACCAACTGCCTTAAAACTGCATTCTTTATAGCAGCCAGCAGGGGAGTGGAAAAAGTCTTGTGATTGTATAGAAGACTATGAGACAATGAACAAATTTCTCATTTGACTTGTTATCTCAGCAAACATGTTCCCAAATAGTTTATGGTCTTAATCCATGGTTTAAAGTCTGCTTTAATACAACACGGTATTCATTTAGTACACTATAGTCTCATTTAGAGTAAAATAGACGATAAAGCCAAGTATGTTGCAGGGAGGGGCTACTGCTGAAGGTTCTTAGTTAAGTTATTATTGCCAAGGCCAATACCCTATCTCGCAGTTTCAAGAAAGCAATCCAGACCACATCAAAGTTTAAATTTGTTCCACCAAATTTCATGAAATACTGCCTGGTCGTTCTTGCGTAATCCTGCTGATAGATGGACAAACTGAAAACATATCTCCACCTTGGTGGAGAAATAAGAATTCTTCATCTATTTATGGCTTCACCTACATGACATTGTTGTCCAAGGTGACGTTCCCAGGCAGTTGTTCCTATAAATGTGCCATGAATGAGGCATTATTACTTCATGAACAGCACCTAGAAGTGATGGTTTCACTTCGGCTCTCTATGAAGGTTTTTCACTTTCTCTCCAACATCAACTAACACCTAGCTTATGGACATATGTAAGGTGCATTTTGCCTTTAATTAGATAGTAGAAAGTAGATGAAATGGCTGTGACATGCAAAGGTACCGGCACACAAAGAAACTAATATTACAATCAAGTAAAATTACTTTAAATAGAAGTTGTTATTAAGAAGATGAAATATCTGACTAAGCCTTCAGTCCTAACTTGACAATTTTTGATACTCCGTTCGTCAAACACATTTTGGTTGGTTTTTGCCAGCACCATGAATTGGCCTTCAGTGTCAAAATCTGATATCTTATTCTAACAGTTATATAGAAAGTAACCTGAGGTACCTTAACAGGGACACTTCTGATCAGTCATGATAACAAATTGGTATCATGACAGGTGGATTTTAGCTAGAACTGTAAGACACCTTCATCACTGGAGGTTAAATTACACGACTATGGTTGCATAAACCATGCAAGTTCTAGTCAACGCTGACTCGGTCCTCATTAAAGGTTGTTCCATGTAATTTAACTGATGCTTTTCCAGCTGCTGTAGTTGCTCTTAAATCAGAGGTCGTTGTTGACCTTTACCATGTAAAACCAAGTTGTCCTTTTGTTCTATGTTTTGGTTAATAAAAGTCTCAGATTTAACAGAAGGAGGTGACTTTGTGTTTAATGCTCATGTTTTGGGCTTTATGTTATTACGAGGACAGATTGGAGTGAAGTGGGGGTGATTGAGGGCCGTGGTGCAGCTCAGAGGGTGTCACAGCGGTGCTGCTCCTCGGCGAGCAGTGGGAGTGTGGATCTGCCGGCTGATGGATTACTCTGACATCTGCTTCATTCACTCCTCAACAACGTTGCTACAACAACCACACTGTGCCCCTCAGAAATGCTCCAAGTCTCATGGAGAGGCCAGACTGCCCATTAACAAAATGGTAACCATGCAAAACCCAGATAAAATTTGGATGCTATTTATTTTGTGGAAATGGCAAACGGGCAGAAAGCAGGGAGAAGGCTTTACAATTGCGAGGGGATGATGTCAAGAAGGATTTCAATTTGAGAATAGAAAAGGTCTTAACTCCCGGAATAATCAGCACAAAACATTCCTCAGCTAAACTTCAGACCTCAATAGAGTGACGCTTTGAAAAGGCAGCTGGCCAAACAGCCTTGGTTATAGTAACATTAAGACTCTGTCACTCAGCAACATTATCTGAGCGTCTCACACAGCTTCACTGCTCTACTCACATCTCCAATGATAAGACTTCTATCACAGATATGACACAATCACAGATGAAGAGCTGATAAGCAAACATGCCTATTGCCGTAGTATCTATTCCACTGATTCTAGTTCTAATGGTGCCTACTAACATTTCTTTTATTCATTTCATCGTTGTACATTTAATCAACTAATGCATGTGTAAATATCCTTCACCCTCATAGAACACCATCAAGGAAGTGTTTCATTATTTCCCACATTCATTCTGCAACATCCATCTAGTCATAAAGAATTATCTTTTGACCCAAGAAGAACAAGGTGTCCTGCAGCAAATGGTCTCAGCTCCAAGAGACAGAAGACACTTAGAGTCTGAATCCACAGATAAACTCTGGTAAATTCTCCAAAAAGCTGAACAACCCTCCTGACAAGTAGCTTAAAGACCTGTGTGTAAATGTACTGAGAAGCTCTAGAGCTGCTTTAAAGGCAGAATTGATTTGTTTTACATTTTTAGTGAAGTTTACTGTACTTTGAATTGCACTAGTTAATAAGTATACACAGCATGACTTTGATTAAATTGGTTCTCCTGGCTCACTTTGAGATTCCCAAAGTATCCTGTTAAAACTGTGAACACAATTTGGTGGAGTGTTCAAACTTCTAATCCTATTTTTACGACTTCACTGTAATGATGTTAATATTATGTTGACAATAACCACAGCACAAATCACGGTTAACTTTCTTATAGATTTTGATCATAACACAAGGTGGCACAGGCGATTGCACTGCTTCAGTTATTTACTTACTTAACTTACAATGTCAACTTTTGCAAACATGGACAATAGCATTTAATTGCACAGAAAAATGGTAATTTTACACTTTATAACTTGGTGACAAATGCACAAGTCATGATATGAGCTCAAAAAGACTGCTTTAGTGGACAATGTGAATGAACTGATTCCAGTCCATTCATGAACAACGTGTTACTTTTATACAACATTTAGAACTCCAGACTTTATGGGTATCTACATAAATTCTTATATCCATACCAATTAATTTGTTAATTTGTAAAATATCAACTTATGGAACATTTCCATCAAAGGTGTCACAAGTCTATGGCAATGTTAACCCTTTAAGACCCACCATTGTGCAAGTCCGCCAAGACATATTTTTATATTTTTACATGCTGTCGTGCCATTTTTTTGGAGTATTTTTATTTGATTTACATCAAAATAACCCTGATATCCCAAATTTTAATAATATGTATTGACTTATGTCTTAACTACTACAAAAAAATGCTTAAAAGTGCAATAAACCTTAAAAAAATGAAAATCGTTTTAGTTTTTTTCACATATATTTCAAAATACAGAAATTGCAGCTGTATCCCTCAAATTTGTAAATGTAAAAAAGTTGCACAATATCCTTTGGAACCACAGGAAATTTATTTGGAGTCTGTACATAATTTGCTTTTTGAGATATGGTCAATTTTGTAACCTGTAAAAAAAACGAAAATAAACAAAACTGCAAAATTTGCAAAGAGACAACATCAACATCAAAACAAACTATTTACAACAGTGCAATCAAATTTCTAAGTGTGCCAGATACTTAAGAACACATATTTTATGTACAAAACCATGGTCAGACCATAAAAAGTGCATTTGAAAATAAAAGAAACTCGTTTTTACTGAGTTGAATCAAACAGTATTTTGATGGTCTCCTGGTCCAAGTACTTGGACAGGTCTGATGGAGAAGGGCTGTCCACATATTCTGACAGAGGTGGCTGGACACCTGGCCTCCTTTTCGGCAGGAAATGTGGCAGAGAAGGTAAGCTGTCAGGTTCCTTCTCAGTTTTCCAGCCAGCTGTAGGGAGCGCCTCTGGCCCGGAGCGCTCGCTGGTGGAGCGGCTGCTGCAGCGTCTCCTGGCTGGAGGACGGTCTGTCCCTCTACCTCTCGCTGGGGTACCAGGACAGCAGGAGACCTCCATTCTCTCCTCTTCCTCCTCCTCTTCCTCCTTCCCAACATTGTAAATGCTGCACACAGAAAAAGTTACGTGGTACGTTAGCTGTGCGCAGCACATGACTTGTAAAAATGATGCGTATTTTGCGCGGAATGCTTTCGGCGGCGTTCCATGTATATTATACTTTCTTTACTTTTCTCCAACTCAAAACAAACAACTTCTCATGAATACAGACTTACATGTCGCTGGAATGATCAATTCCTTCGATAAGATCGGCTTCATCCGCGCTGGTGGCAGAATCCAGGCCAGACGAGTGGCTGGACTCTTCATCCAACGCTATAGTTTGCTGGAGATGGAAAGATGTAAAATAGTTTGGCTCGACCAGGTTTTCGCGGCTCCACAACTAATGTGTGGAAGTGTGTCAAAGGTGTGTGTGGTGGTCCGTGTATGGATCTGGTAATTGGATTTTCCGTTCTGAAACGGGTATTGAAAAACAAAAAACGAGTGGTTATTTGATTTTCGTTTTAAAATACAAAAATTAAAATTGAAATACAAGGCGTTTTTCCTTTTCATGATCAAAAAGGGATATACGATTTTTTAAAAAATGCTTTGATTTTCGTTTTACATTTATAATAACAAGAAAGTAAAATCAGTCACAGACAGAAACGAAAAAAAGGTCCGTTTTTTCATTTTTCTGAGACCGGAAGTGGTCATCAGCAAGTGTGGAGCCAAACGACAACAAGATTCTCAGAGGGCGGAGCCAGAGAGCAGCGATTGGTCAGACCATAGATTATATAGCAGACAGCGCGCTGGCGTATCTAGTCTATGTATATCTATGGTCGGCACGTCTGGTAGCATCTCTGGCTGCTGTTGATCTTGTTTTTGGAGTAAAACACGGTAAGAAGATAAATACTTGTAACCAGTAGCGTTGTCTTGTTGTACGTTAAGTCAGCGACTTGTGAAGAGTTGTGTTTTGTCGTGTTTGAGCAGTTGGTCCGGACGTGTTAGCTAGCTAAGCGGCTAAGTTAGCTAGCGGGCTAATCAACACAGGTGGCTAACTTACCGCTGAACACCCGTGTTAAACCGCGCTTAACTTAACATTGCGCAACATTACCTCTCTGAATCTCCATAATTTCATTAAATTCCTTCTCTCTTCCACTGCTCAAGTTCAATCCAGTATATAAAATGACATTAATAATGAATAAACTAACAACCAGCCATTGTATTTATTTATTATTGCATGTATTTGTAGTAAAACATGAGTTGAAACATCCTACTTTTGGATCTAGAACTGCACAAGCCGTTCATTTTCAGTCCCCTGATGAGTTAAACTCCCCTTTTTATGTGAGGTTGAAGCAGAAAGTCTGAGTTAAAGAAAGTTGTTTATAATTTGCGATACCTGTTTTCTGTGACTGAGGCTTTAGTTTTTGTAGAGCCGATTTACTTTACTTTCTCAGTAGCTCAGAGGACAGGCTGCTTTTTACACAACCTTGTAAGAGAATGTCTGTCAATGCTTTCAGCAGAATTTAGAAACACAACACTTCCTAAACAGATATTTTGAGGCTGTGAGGTTGAACGTTTGAGAGTATATCAGTGTGTTTGTTTGTGGTCTTTCTGTTTCTAGGTGGAAGCTGAATTAGTGAGGATGACTCCTGCTCCTGTCATCTCTAAGCTCCTCACACATCTTTACCTGCACATGAGGAAAATCACTCCTGTAGAATGCAGGTATGTTTGTCATTATTATAAAAAGGTGTTGCCTGGTGACCTGTCAGAAACCCATCATACAGAGTCAGCCAAAATAATGTTTACACACATCAGGAAAAGAAAAACTTGCATAAATATTTCAATACCAAATTTATTCACATATCACGAGATTAATAAAAGTTATCTTTGGCCTCTACAATTACAAGAGGTGCTCAAAGTGGTGGCCACTGGCTTCCAGACATTTCTGTTGTGTTGTAGACGTCACTTGTTGATGCTCCATTCATGAGGGTAAAGCCACCTGTTGGGAAAACATCGTACAACAGGACACAGAGTTGTCATGATTTGATCAAACTTAGAAAGAGGAATCTATATGTATAGAAGTACTGATACAAATGAAATATTTATAAAAGTTTTTCTTTTCCTGATGTGTGTACATTATTTTGGCTGACTCTGAACTTAATGAGAACAAAACTGTCATTTAATTGTTGCTCTTAAAGCTTCTTTAGTGAAAACCAGCTGGTGTTCTGCTTTGAAACAAACTGCTGTTGAGGTCTGTGTTTTTAGGTTTAACCCCACAGTTTCTGAATGAACTGATAGTTTTTTTTACCTGATCAATGTGGACGTTATAATTGATGGTAACATTTACTGATCATATAATCAGCATGACAATATAACAGTATAACATTCTGACCACCTGACTAATACTGTGTTGGTCCCTTTATGCTGCTAAAACTCCTCTGACCCAGTGGTTCATCAGAACCTCTGGGGATGTCCTGTGGATCCTGTGGGTTGCAGGGTGGGTCCTACCTAGACCAGGCTGATCCTGGACCATCCCACAGATGCTCAATCAGATCTGGATGTGGGGAGTGTGGAACCCAGGTGAACAGCTTAGCTCTGTCGTGTTACTCAGACCACTCCTGAGCAGTTTTAATTTGTCCTGCTGAGGGAGACAGCTGGCATCAAGGACTGCTGTTGCCATGGAGACTAGGGGGTTGTTTGTCCTGCAG